>NC_051084.1:16541170-16717437 GCF_004664715.2 Peromyscus leucopus
TGGGACTGGTTAACCAATTGGTGTGCTCTTCCCCGGGTAAGACAATTTCTCCCACTCTCATTCCTTAGTTGTTTGTAGTTCCTGGTGTAGTTCTGTGTCTTTAGCAGTACTCAGTGCACTCTGTGTTCTATGATCTCCCTCCCTCCCTCCCTCCCTCCCTCCTCCCTCCTCCCTCCCTCCCTCCCTCCTCCCTCCTCCCTCCCTCTCTCTCTCTCTCTCTCTCTCTCTCTCTCTCTCTCTCTCTCTCCCCCTCTCCCATCTCCTTCCTGCCTGTCTCTTATACATAACATATCCCATTTCCACCTTTAGGGTCCATATCTCTCATGCAGATTTCTGATCCCTTTCCATTTCCTTTTTATCTAACATGCATTTCTGCACTTGTCACCCTCCTTTTTGTGAGTAGAGTAATGACAATCAACAACAGCTCAGGTGACCATTTCATCCTGGTGGGCTTCTCTGATCAGCCACAACTTGAAAAGATCCTCTTTGTGGTGGTGCTAATCTCCTACCTCCTGACACTGGTAGGCAACACAGTGATCATCCTTGTCTCCCGTTTGGATTCTGCGCTCCAAACACCCATGTACTACTTCCTGACAAACCTCTCTTTTGTTGATATCTGCTTTTCCACCAGCATTGTTCCTCAGCTGCTGTGGAACCTCCATGGTCCAGCCAAGACAATTACAGCCACAGGCTGGGCTATCCAGCTTTATGTGTCTCTGGCTCTGGGGTCCACTGAGTGTGTCCTCCTCGCAGTTATGGCCTTTGATCGCTATGCTGCTGTTTGCCGGCCACTCCATTATGCCACAGTCATGCACCCGCGGCTCTGCCAGTTTCTTGCAGGAATCGCGTGGCTGAGTGGAGTGGGCAACACACTGATTCAGGGCACCATCACCCTCCGCCTGCCTCGCTGTGGGAACCACAGGATTTATCACTTCATCTGTGAAGTTCATGCCAATGAAGTGCACTTTGCACACGTATGAATGCACACTGATTATTCTCATTCCTTTTGTTAAATTTTTCATTGTAATTTTTCCATTGGCTAATGGGTGGTTGGAGGAATATGCTGTTTAATTTCCATGTTTGTGAATATTACAAAGATTTTCTTATTATTGATTCCTAGTGTTGCACTATAGTGATCAGAGAAGATACTTAATAATTTTGACATTGTTTTTATTAGTTAAGACATAGTTTCTAAATTTTATTTATCGTGGAGACTGTTTGTGCTGGTTAGTCAATTCCAAACAAACTAGAGACTGTAGCTGAAAGTTTTCCTGTGTCCTGGCCAGTGGTCAGGACAAATCTCTCCCACACAACCCCCAAGGAAACACACAGAGGCTTATATTAATTATAACTGCTCAGCCATTAGCTTAGACGTATTACTAACTAGCTCTTAAACTTAAATTAACCCATAATTCTGATCTATATTTAGTCACATAGCTTGGTACCTTTTCTCAGTTCTGCCTTCACATCACAACACTCTATGTCTGGCTGGCGACTTCTGACTCAGCCTTGCTCTTCCCAGAATTCTCCTCATCTGCTTACCCTGCCTATACTTCCTGCCTGGCTACTGGCCAATTCAGCATTTTATTTATCAACTAATCAGAGCAGCATGTATTCACAGCATACAGAACAACATTCCACAGTCCTTCCCCTTTTCTGTCTAATCAAAAAGGAAGATTTTAACTTTAACATAGTAAAATTACATATAAGAGAATAGTCATCAAGCAAGAATTACAGTTACAATATCTAGTCTATTTGTATTTGGCAAAATTAAAGAAAATATTCTATCATCTATCCTATATTTGTGAGTCTAAAGTTTCATATCTAATTTATCTTTGATCATAACCAAGGAAAATTATAACTATCTAGTCTTCAACCATATCAAAGACCTTAGAAGGATATAATATTACCTAAGTAAACAGGAACTGCATTGTAAGCAACTTCCAAAACTCTAGAATGACAGAGACAGCTGGCTACCTGGACAGTTACCCAAAGTTCCTCTGCAACATTGGGGCATCTATCTTCAGCCCACAGGCCTAGAGTCTCTCTGTGGCTTCTTTCTGTGTCCTCTAGAATGTCTGACAGTTTTCTCTGCAAAGCAGGAACATGAAGGACCATCTATTCTTGCAAAGTTCAGTGGTCACCTTCCTATGGGTACTGCATGTCCAGTTTATACAACATTTTGTTAAGCAGTCAAGCCAAGAACATTTTCTTGCTCAAATGGCTAACTTTTGCCATGAAGCAGATAAACTCTATATGGAGTGTCTTGATGCCCATCAATTTCCTTGAAATAATTGGTGCTGCCAGGAGCAAACATGTCTCATTGTTTGGAAAAATCTAAGTTTTTAAAACATTTTAAACACCATATCCTGTAGGTCTTTAAGTGTTTGAAGATCACCTACCTAATTGAAATATATCTATGTATAACTAGAAAACTTATCTAACATAAGTTTGATTATCATTGATGACTAATTATTAATCTGTATTTCTTAATTATACATTGCAATTTCAATGAGCTGCACAAACATAATACCTAAACAAGAGTAGAAATATACATACAGCATAACAAAATTAACTTTAAATTTATATCAATAAACTAAAATCCTTGGCAATGTAAAATATTTTAAGCAAGTTATTGCTCTTTAAAAGTAGAATCAATAATTTTACCCTTTTATCCTATCATATCTATATCCTATATTTCTATTTCATATCCCCCTTCTCTTCTTTTAGAAAGAGATTGACTATGACCAATAACAATTTATAACCAACAACCTAAACAAAAACAAACATCCATAATCCATTTTTGGGAATGTGGGCATAGTTTTCTAGGCTACTTCCTGCTGATGGGCTGGTAGTCATATGGTAATTCCTGAGAAAATTCGAGATAATGGTCAAGTCCTGGGTGGGCCGGCTATAACCTTTGTTGATAGATACCATGTGTTAAGGTTCAGGAGGTCTGGATTGATCAAATCTGATCCATCTCAACCTGGAACAAATCCATAGTCTCTTGCTTCCTGTGGAAATAAAAACAGAGCCTCCTTTCCATAGCAACATATCCTTAGATCCAAATTTTGAAATCAAGTTACCTTTAAAATATACATATTGGTTTAACTGAGCAGCCTTTACAATCAAATGTTTTCTGTAGTTAAAATCCCAAAGACAATTTAATCCAGACTCTGTGTGTGATTTCCATCTTTACGTGGCTTATTTTTTATATTACTTTTTTCTGTCTCTTTAAAGATTTTATTTTTTAAAACTTTCTATTTCTTTACAAAACTGTCTATATACCTTTCCCTCTCTCTTCCAAGCCTATGTATATTTTTATACACATTGTAAACCATTTAAAGTCTTATTTCATCTGAATATGACTTAAGTGAATCTATAATCCTTCTCTGACCAGGAGAGATTTTAACTGCTAAACTGCATTTTTAGGCCTGAAGCAGCAGCCTTGGCTACTGACTCTGCCCATTTCAGCTTTTCAACATGGAGAAGATAATTCACCTCCAGTTCTGGGAGCCATGTTCTCCACTGACTCTGGGAGGCAGTAGGTCCATGCCTCCATCCAGAAGCATGTAGCTCAGAAACCCTTCTCTTTTTTTTTTTTGTCTGTTCTTGCAAAAGCTAAATTCACCATGCAGCATACTACACAGCTTAGAGATGCCTCTGTGTACTGTGGCAGGAATCCGCTATGCTGCAGGTCAAGCCCACATGCTGCAAACCTGCCATGCTGTAGCTCAAGTCTACAGGCTGCAGCTGGCCTGAGAGATACACTAGGAAGTTGTTTTTAGCCCCCTTTCACAATCCTTTTTTTTTTTAAAAGCTTTTTCAGGTTTGGAGTGGAAATTCTTGCTACCACATTGAGTGCCAAATGTAGTTGGAAGCTTTCCTGTGTCCCAGCCAGCTGGCAGTTGGAACAAATCTCTCACACTCGTGTCCCCCAGGTAAACACACAGAGGCTTATATTAATTATAACTGTCCAGCTAGCTCAGTTGGTAGAGTATGGGACTCTTAATCCCAGGGTCATGGGTTCTACCCCACATTGGAGGCCAAATGTAGCTGGAGGTTTTCCTGTGTCCCAGCCAGCTGTCAGGACAAATCTCTCCCACTCACAACCCCCAAGGAAACACACAGAGGCTTATATTAATTATAACTGCTCGGTCACTAGTTCAGACTTATTACTGACTAGCTCTTACACTTAAATTAACCCATAATTCTGATCTATGTTTAGCCACATGGCTTGGTACCTTTTCTCAGTTCTGCCTTCACATCTTGTTTCCTCTGTGTCTGGCTGGCGACTTCTGACTCAGCCTTCCTCTTCCCAGAATTCTGGTCTGCTTACCCTGCCTATACTTCCTGTCTGGCTATTGGCCAATCAGCATTTTATTTGTCAATGAATCAGAACAACACATATTCACAACATACAGAACCACATTCCACAGCAAGAGACACCTGGGAAGAAGGAACCTCAGTAGAGTAATTGCCTCCATCATATTGGCCGACAGGCACATTTTGGAGAATTTTCTTGAGTTTAATTTATGGAGGAGAGCCAAGAGCACATAGATGGTACCATTTCTAGTCAGATGAGCTCCTGTGTTTTATAAGACAGATAGCTGAACATGAGCCTAGAAGGAGGCAAAGAAGCAACATGCTTCCACAGTTTCTGTTCCAGTTCCTGTCTCTAGGTTCCTACTCTGAGCTCCTGCTATGGCTTCCTTTGGTGATTGACTGTCAATTGCAAGTGTAAGATGAAATAAAAGCCTTTACCTGAAAGCTGTTTTTCTTCAGTGTCCTGTCAGAGCAACAGAAAGCAAACCAGGGCAGCATTTATAAACAGTTGAGGTCCCTGTGTGTTCTCAAGCTGAGGGGGGGAATGTTTGCTAGACAATAGGATCTTTGTATTCAACATGATTTAAGTCCAGTATTTCCTTTTTCTTTTCTTTTGTATAATCTGTCCAGGTAGATTAAAGGCCCCCACTACTTTATCTCTGTGTTGCAGTCCGTCTTTCCATTCAAGTCTATTCATACTTATATATTGAGATGCTCACAGGCTAGGTACGTTATATTTCCAATTTTCTTATTAAATTGACTGTTGAACATTAAGTAATGACTCTCTCTTTTTTATAGTTTCAAAAAATTAAAGTCCATTTTATCTGATTAAAGTCTAACTATTGCAGCTATGTTCTGGTTTCCCCTTTTAAGGAATATTTTCTTTTAACCCTTCATTTTTAATGTTTAAATGTCCCCACAAATCAAGTGAGTCATTGCAGTTTACAGATGGATCCTGTTGTTCTTTTTAGTTATCTACCTAATCTGTATATTATATCAAATAATTTTATCTGTTTGCATTCTAGGTAATTACTGATACTAAAGCCATTTTGATAATTGTTCAAATAACCTGCCATCTAATTGTAACAGATGACTTTAAGCTAAATTAATTTGATTGCAAGAAACAAAAGGTATATTTTAAATCCATATAGGTGTCATAATTTGGATTTTTTATTATAATTTATCTCTATATTACATATATATTAAAATTATTCTGTAACTTTTAATAGTTTTGTATTTAATGTTGATATATTCGCATATCATCCTTAAATATTTAGCATATCCTGAATTTGAGTGTATATTAGCAATAAAAGTATTATAGTTTTAGTATTGCTCATTGGTGCCTTTTTCTTTCTGCTTCTAAGAACTCTCTCAGCTTTTAAAATCTGATTGGTCTGCTGATGATGAGCTACCCCAGCTTGTCTGTCTTAGGAAATAGCTAGCTCTTCATGACTTCAGAAGGGCAGATATGATGGGTGGAATTTTCTTCCTTCCTTCTTTCCTTTCTTCCTTCCTTCCTTCCTTCCTTCCTTCCTTCCTTCCTTCCTTCCTTCCTTCCTTCCTTTCTTTCTATTTTGTCATTAGGAGTAATTTTATTTCTATGTTCCTTTAGCACTCTCAGATGTGGGTTCCATAATCCAATTTTAACAAGACAGATGTATAGCATGATCTGCTTAAGGGGCCCTCTGGCAGTAGGATCAGAATCCACCCCTGGTGCATGAGCAGGCCTTTTGGAGTCAACTTCTGTGATGGGATACCTCACACAGCCTTGAGGCAGGGGAAGGGGATTGGACCTGCATCTACGAAATGTACCTCTCCACTGGAGGCCTTACCTTCTTGTAGGAGGGAGTGGGAGGTGGGGTGGGAGGGGGAGGCTAGAGAGCTAGGAAGAGGGAAGAAGGGATCTTTGATATGTAAAACAAATAAAAAAATTTCTTAATAAAAAAGTGGTTGGTTACTCTCATAACATTTGTGCAACTGTTGTGCCAGTATAGTTTGAAGGCAGGTGATAGATCCTGTTGACATGCTTAGCTGGGATAATGTACCATTCTTTTACTGTCAACTGCGTTATTCTCTATGAGATTATGCTTTATCATATAAGTAGTAACATTAGTTGATGGACACTGAAAATGATCTACAAAAAGATTTATCTGGGAATAGCTGAAAGAGTAATAAAAAGTAGGGTGTAAGTGGAGGGAAAAAGCAAGAAAAGTCTTATGTGGCAAATACTGCCTTTAAATCTCTACAGAAAATGTTCTCATTGCCACAGTTACAAACAGCTGAGGACATGACCAGTCATAGGATTTTCTCTGTCTCCGGTTGCTCTGTTTTGTTTGTGTTCCTATTCCTTTTATTTTCAATCACTCTCATGGAAAACTAATACATATATTTAAGACTTGCTAAAATTATGGGGAAATAGAATACCTTTATTCTGAGCAACAGCTATGTTAAAGCCTGCCCATTATTTTGGTTTTGCCTGCTTGTGTACTAGCCTTTGCTATATAAAAACAAAATATGTACTTTTATAAGTCTAGCTTTTGAAATTATGATAAGGTATCTAGAGGAAAAACTACCTGGCAGGAAAGACCTAAAAGATAGATTAGAATATCCAAGTCTTCACATGTTTTTATGTGCCAATGGGGAAAACTGAAATTAATACCACAGATTACTTTTATGCTCCGTAGAGTTGTAGCTCACTTAAACCATAATAAAATAATTTCCCCAAGAACTTTCAAGGGTCAAAGAGATGGCTGGGCCTGCTATCCCTAACATGCAGCTTAGGAACTTTTATATTCCTCTAATGTCTTGACCTTCCTCTGTCTTATAGACTAATTTTATAGTAAAATGCTAAAGGCCATGTTCCTTCCTTCTACCCTACTTCTTTGCTATTTTTCTAAAATGTCTGGAATTTTATTTTCAAAACTATATTTGTAAAAAATGAAGCAATATGACTTTGGCTTTTGATAGAATCCAATACAACCTCATTTGTGACCCTGAATCTTATAAAATATTTTATTTAATATTCATACACATAGTGTGTTTGGATATAATCCACCCCCTATTTTCCCCTTCAATTTCTCTCCTCTCTCTCTCTCTCTCTCTCTCTCTCTCTCTCTCTCTCTCTCTCTCTCTCTCTCTCTCTCTAAAGATAAGTAAATACCCACTCATTCCAATTAATTCTGCCTTTGTGTGCATGGGTGTGGGACCATATATTGATCATGGGTAACCTATGATCGGTCAGCATCCCTGAAGAAAAGCAATGAATCACCCTCTTCTAGTAGCCATTATCTGCCAATAGCTTCTCAAATAGGCATGGGACTTCATGGGTCCTTTCTCTATCCATGCTTGCTTTAGAAAGTCTGCCATGGCTCTTGAGCAAGTCTTGTGCATGCAATCATAGCCACTACCTCTGGCTTGTGTACTATTTCTGGCCATTCTTCCTGAATGATCTCTGAATCTTGCAGGAAAGATGATGATATTGATGTCCATTTGAATCTGAGTACTACACAGTTTCTTCCTCTTCCCATGTTGACAGGTTGTGTGTCTCTGTATTAAAAACCACGTACTACAAAAAGAAACTTCTCTGATAAGGGTTGTGAAAACACTAATCTAGGAGTATAAGGAAAAGAACTTAAGGAATGGTTTATTACTATGTGCATTTACATAGTATTATATTCTCTCCTAGAGTCTATGACTAAACCAGCCATGAGTTTTTGGCCTAGCTAATTCTACCAGGTATGAGTTCCAACTTATGGAGTAGGATTTAAATACAAGCACACAGTGGTTGTTTGCTCCTATAACATTTATCGAGTATACTACCAGTTGGTTTATCTTGCTAGGCCAGTTGTTACTATATTTCACAGTGTTCAGAGGTAGGAAAGTGTCTTAGTTAGAGTTTTTATTGCTGTGAAGAGACACCATAACCATGGCAACTCTTATAAGGAAAAAACATTCATTTTGGAGGCTTACATTTTCAGAGGTTTAGTCCATTATCATCATGGTGTGACATGGTGGCATACAGGCTGACATCATGATGGTCAAGTTCTACATCTTGACCCTCAGGCAATAGGAAGTGAACTGTCTCACTAGGTGTAGCTTGGACACAGAAGACCTCAAAGCCTACCCCTATAGTGACACACCTCCTTCTATAAGGTCACACCTACTTCAACAAAGCCACACCTCATAACAGTGCCACTCCCTAGGGGGATCTTTTCTTTCTAACCACCACATAAAGACTTCTGGTGACTTTTCTCCCAGAGTAGCATGAATAGCAATTTATAGCTGTTGGTTGTTAGATTTTTCTTTTCCATCATCATTCTCAATATATCCTCTAATTTTCCTGGCTTGTAGGGATTCTGTAGAAAAGTCTGCTTCTACATACAAACAAATTCCTTTTTAAATTTTTTACTTGATTCCTTCTTATTGCAATTTTTAGGCTGATCCTTGCATTTGATTTGAATAGTTTAACTATAACATACCGGAGTATTTAAAACTTCACTTATTTGTAGTCATTTATAGTGGCGGTCAGCTTGAATTCATTTGGTGATATTTAACTGTTCTCTATCTAGTTATTCATATTTTTCCTGGTTTCAACAATTTTTGCTCTTTATTTAGTTAAAATGTCTATCCCTTTAAATGTTTTTCTTTTCCTGTGGAATTCAAATTTTTTCTTTGTTTCTTTCCCATTAATCTCATAGCTTTTTACTTTCTGTATTTTTTTCTTTTTTGACACAGTTGTACATTTGGATTTTCCCTTGTAATATATATATATATATATATATATATATATATATATATATATATGCAAATTAAGTCTGAGTTTCCTGTACATTTGAATAAATTTCTTTAAAAACTGAAATACTAAAGAAAAAGTATAATAGTCTCTTTAAATAATTAAAAAGCATACTTGGTGTTTGAAAGATTTCTAGCAGCATACAATTATAATTATTGAAAAGAGAGGCTATAAATTTGAAAGAGAGCAAGGACACAGTACACAGCGGGGCTTGCAGGAAGGAAAGGAAAGGAAAAATGTAATAATATTTTAATCTCAAAAAAAGTGAAAAAATGGAAGCTTTCCCATTTGCTAAGAGCTCTGTTTCTTGTTGTGAGTGTTTGCAATAAGTCTTCTTCCTTTTATGTAACACTGCACTTGACATGAGTTCTTTTTTTATTTTTTGATATTTCAGTAAACTATTGGTTGACAGAATTGCCTCCTCCCTGTAATTCACCAGTTCTGAATGTGAAAGTAAAGAAGACACTGATATATGTTCTCTAAATCTTTTATAAAATATGCAGCTGTTTGTTTTCTAATGAGAGACAGAAAGGGGGTGGATCTGGATTGAAGGGGAGTGGGGATGAATTGGGAAGGGTTGGGGAAGGGGAAACCATAATCAGAATATATTATATGAAAAAAAAACCTATTGTCAATAAAAGAACAAAAACTGCCGCTATTCATTTCACCACCTATTTGAAAATCTACTCCAAGGGTGATAGTGCAGACATCAAGGGACAAGTGCTGGTCAAAATGCAATGTCACCCAGATCCCAGCTTACAAAAACCATATGAATTTCATGTTACTCAGCATGCTGTTGGTCATGTAAATAAGAACCTTAAAGTTAAGATTCTTGCTGTGACAATTAATGTGTATTGAACACAGTAAGATCTTTAAGACCCAAGATATCTGCCTGAAATCCATGAAGGAAACTGATTAGAAACAGAAGGAAGCTAAATGACAAGCTAATTCAGTTCATCTCAAGGACTAGCCTGGGTTAACCAGAAGTGACATTTTGTGAGAACCAATCAGAAGAAGCCTTACCTTCTGGAGCCCATTCCCCCTGATTCATTCTTCACTGCATATAAAAAGAAACCTCTAAATAACAACAAACATTTAGCCAAAAGTTAATATATTTATAAATGTGCAATGAATCTTTGGAAAATATTAAGATTTCAGTCTGAAAATATTATGTTTATTAAATTATAGATTTAGTGAGTATTTGAAATGATAAGATTCTGAATGATTTTGGTAAAGAGATAGTTTATTAAGTATTTATTTGTCCTAATGTAGCAATAAAAATTTAACTCAACTGGGCTCACTGCATGAGATAGCTGTTTGAAACCTGGGACTTATACAGGGACGCTTGGCTCAATCTGGGAGGACGGGACTAGACCTGCCTAGACTGAGTCTATCAGGTCGATCCCAGTCCTCGGGGGTGGCCTTGATCTGGAGGTGGTGGGAATGGCGGGTGTGCTGGGGGGAAGGGGAGGGGGCAGGAAGGGGTGAACAAGGGAATCTGTGGCTCTTATGTAGAACTGAATAGTATTGTAAAATAAAATAAATATAAAAAAAGAAAAAAAGAGAAAAAAAGAAATACAGTAATTAAAATACATAATTCTCAACAATTATTGCTCATACAAACCCTCCTCTTTCTCACCAATTGGACTCCTGGAGCTCCACCTGGGGCCTGGCCATAGATCTCTGCATCCGGTTCCTTCAGTCATTGGATGAGGTTTCCACGACAATTAGGGTGTTTGGCCATCCTATCACCAGAGTAGGTCAGTTCGGCTTTCTCTCAACCATTGCCAGCAGTCTATTGTGGAGGTATTCTTTTGGATTTCTGTGGACCTCTCTAGTACTTTACTTCTTCCTATTCTCATGTGGTCTCCATCCATCATGATCTCTTCTTATTCCTTGTTCTCTCTCTCTGTTCTTGATCCAGCTGGGATTTCCCGCTCCCCTAAGGTCTCTTTCCCTCGCAGGGACAAATAGCCAAACGAATGGAAACACATGAACTATTAACCAATAGCTGAGGAGCCCCCAACTGGATCAGGCCCTCTGGATGAGTGAGACAGTTGATTAGCTTGATCTGTTTGGGAGGCATCCAGGCAGTGGGACCAGGACCTGTCCTCAGTGCATGTGCTGGCTGTTTGGAACCTGGGGCTTGTACAGGGACACTGGCTCAGCCTGGGAGGAGGGGAACTGGACCTGCCTGGACTGAATCTATCAAGTTGAACTCAATCCTCAGGGGAGTCTTTGCCCTGGAGGAGATGGGAATGGGGGGGTGAGCTGGGGGGAAGGGAGGGCGGGAGGGGGAGGCGGGAGGGAGGAGAACAAAGGAATCCGTGACTGATATGTAAAATTAAATTATAAAATTAAATATATATAATTCTAATATATCAACTTTATGATACATGAATGAATGATTCCTTAACCATGGGATTCAAATATACAAAGCTTGGCTATGTAGAAACTCCTTAGCAAAGTAGTAAAGCACCTGTGCCCTTTAAGGTAAGAGTGAGTTCTATTGATGAGCAGTGCTCAGAGAAAGTGGCTAAGAAGGAAAGATTTGTAATAATCATAAGGATAGATTCTACTGATGGAGGATGCAAAGTACATGGCACCTCTTTTATAGGGTTGGGTTCTATCCACTGAGATAAAAGCTCAGGATCAGGGCCTAAACAATGCTCAGAAATTGGTGGATTCAGGAAGGCTGCATCTATAGAATAGCAAAAAGAGCACCAGGTTGCTACACAACATCCATTCGAGCCTTCTGGATGACCAGGCATCAGTCATTTTCTCCCTTTAGAGAAAATAGGCTTGAGTGTTTAACAAGTCTAGTTCTTCCAATGCTTTTGTTAAGCTGTGCCTCCTACAGATTTAGTTACTAACGATTTGCTTTTATCAGTCAATATATATTTTTGTGTATATGCACAGACACAAATACATCTATACATTAATATGTGAAAATTATAGTACAATATTGCTCAAAAGCCTGACTGTTGAGAAAGAAAATAAAGAAGAGGAAGTAGACTCTAGACCCAATATAAAAGGAAAAAGTTCTGCAAAGTCATTAATTACTTCAAGAAATGATTAAAAAGATCCTATCGTAAAATATAATCTATACACATGTTTTTCACATCATAAAACCTTATCTACTTGACATAGAATCACTTATAAATATACAACGTTGTTTTACAGATGTCTCTAAAATAGATAGCACACATCATTCTCATGTGATGAAATATACTTAGATAAAATATATTATAGATGACTCATGTTTATGAATAGAATAATATGTGCAAATAGATTGACAATTTTTGTCATAAACTTTTCTTCAACTACATTTTTACTAATCATACAAAATAATGGGGTTCACTATGACATTTCACACTTGTACATCATTGTGTTTGTTTATATTCACCCCCACTACCATTTGCATCCATCTCCTAGTGTAACACTGGACTCTTTTTTCCCCTGCTTGTTCACATTTTTCTCCAAGTAATCCCCTTTCTGCTTCCATTATATGAGAGAAAATATTTAATTTATCTCTCTTTTTTTGTTACCATATGTAGCTCCCCTTTTCACCTTTGTAGACCCCCTCTTTCTTCCTCATAGTTTACACTAGAGAACCTCCTAATCTAGAATTTCCCCTCATTTCTATTTTTTATTTCAATTTGAATTTATTATTAATACTGCTGGCATAATTTATGCATTTTGATACATAGAGCTGGGATGATAATTACATACTGATAAGATGTTATGTGTTAGTAGATACTTTGCAATGTAGCCTCTAACTTTGATTGATTAGTTTAGGACATTCAAGCATGTAAAGGAAATCTATCTGTAAATTTGCTACCACCTTGTTAGTTTTGGCATTCTGAGTGGTGTAGGGGCAAAATCAAACTTGGTTCTCATTTTCAGCTTTGTTATGACAATTGTGCCTATGATGTGACACAAGTCAGTGCCTGCTTGATATGTAAGAGAATTTGGAATCAGAGAACATGTCTTTTTCTTGATTTGTAAATATTGATCATGCAGTTTTGTTATAATGTATTATATACACCTTTCCCAAATTGTGTTTTGTCTTATTTCCTATCTAGTTATTAAGAAGTATTTATCATGCCAATTTATGAATTAGTTCCCTTTTGTATACACTATTCATGTAGTATTTATAAATATCTTTGGTAATCTCCAAATCATAGAGATTATTTAATAGTATTTCCTAGACTTAATTTTGGTTTTATTCACATTTATATAGTTATATAAAAATTTTAGAGCTAAGTTTCAATACTAATTTCATGTAGGAACCCAATGACAGGACATTGACAATTTTATCTTATTTTTAATGGTCATTTTCTCATGTTTTAGAAATCTAGTGTTGAGATTTATGTATGTCTTTGTATGAATTATGTGTCTTACTTCATTATGTTTTTTCCTCTACCCTTAGTACAATGTTCATGTTATATTGTTGTCTTTTGATAATAAGTTTTATATTTCTTTCTATTTTCATAGGAGGTAAAAATTACAAACCCATTCCATGACTATGATGAAAAATCCTAAGCAAATTAGTAGCATTAAAATACAGAAATATATTAAAGAGAAAACTTACAATCAAACAAACTTTATTCTAAAATTCTAAGATTTTGACTGTTGAAAATTTTTAACTTCAGACTGAACATATTGTATTTTTTTATTTGGGAACATATGTACATATGTATGTATGTGTGTGTGTGTGTGTGTGTGTGTGTGTGTGTGTGTGTTCAACAACAGTCAGAGAGGAATATGCCATAAATTTTAAAGAAAACAAGGAGTGAGTTTCATGGGAGAGTTTGAAGGGAAGAAATGGAAAGGGGAAATGACATAATTATATTATAATCTCAAAAAAGCATTTAAATAAAAAAATAATTTGTCTAGCATAATGAACACAATAAATATTTAATTTATCAATATGATGAGTTAAATATTCAGTAAAATCCTTGAGAAAATATTCCATAAGTCTGTGTCTATCAGTAAATAGATTTTTTTCAAATGTGTTACATATACACATTGAAATACTATTTAGCATAAGAAAAAATCGTTGTTATTGAGACACCATGGATAAACTTGAAGGACATTAAATGACCTAAGCCATTCATAGAATTCTGATACCAACAATATACCACTCACATGTGAAATCTATGCATGTTGATCTCATAGGAACACAGGATAGAGTGATGAACATTCAAAGCTCGTAATATCAGGGCCACTGAGAGACTGGGGAGGTAGAGCTCTTAAAATACAAATTCAGTTAAATGGGCTAACAAGGGTATCATGGTGATCAGAGGGCCAAGAATGCAGCAAAGAACATACCACACAACAGACCACATGCAAGAAATTTATTGGGGAAGGATGATGTGAAAAGCCACCTCTAAGCAGGAATGAGAGAGAGAGAGAGAGAGAGAGAGAGAGAGAGAGAGAGAGAGAGAGAGAGAGAGAGAGAGAAAATGCTGTGATAGCTCTGTCTGTCCATACAGGGAGTATGGAGCATGCACATAGGGAAAATACATGACAGTGGTTGGTGACTTGGAAATGTGTCTCACTGGCCTTTAGTAATGACTGAAAGAAGTGTAGTGATGAGTTAGTGTCTGCTTCTGGAATGTGAGTGGCTCTAAAAATTCCTTCCTTTTGTTTATTTGGGAAAGTTAAGGGGTGACTGGTGAGGTTGGAGTGAGGGCTCCGTGCTTTTTAGACTGCTTTCTGTTGTCTGGGGGCATCAACATCTTTGGAGATTCAGAAATCTGGAATGCTGGGGTGTCACTCACTGTCCAGGCTCTGCAGGACCATCTCAGACTAGGAAGTACAGGTTACACTGGCTTACCTGTGTGTCTTTACATGCTGCTCCCTGGACGTGGACTGGCATCTGCTGACTCAGTCTTTCTCTTCCCAGAATTCTCCTCTCTGCTTATCCCACCTATACTATACTTCCTGCCTGGCTACTGGCTAATCAGTGTTTTATTTATCAACCAAATCAGAGAAACTCACTTAGAGGTGTGAAGTGCATAAATCTGAAAGACATTATAAGACAGTTCTCTGTTAGTAATATAAGTAAGGATAGAAAGTGATTCAGGTACATTTTGGACTTAATAAAATAGGATAGATAATGGAATATTTTCTCTGAGTTTGTCAAATGCAAATGGACTAGACATTGTTGATGTATTTATTGCTTATATATATTATATAGTTATTGTACTTATTGTAAATGGTTTTTCTTATATTAGTTACAACTTTTTATTATTTTTTATTTTTATTAGAAAAAAGGGGGATGTGGTGATATTTTATTTGTATGTTAATAAATAAAGTTTGCCTGGAGATCAGAGGTCATAGCCAGCCATAAACAAAAGTCAGGCAGTGGTAGCACACACCCTTAATCCGATCACAAGGCAGGCAGAGTCTCTGTGTGTTCAAGGGCACAGCCAAGCATGGTGACACACACCTTTAATCCCAGTACCAACCACAGAGACCTGGAGGTCTGTACAGACAGGCAGTGATGAGGAAGTGAGGTAGCTGGGCTAAGAGCCAATGAGAAGGCAGAACAGCAAGGCAAGCACAGATTAGACAGGAAGAAGCTGGTTCTCTTGGGAAGCTATGGCGGTGTGGTAAGCTAAGGTTAGCTGGTGGCTATCACTATTTCTCTGATCTCTATGGCATTCACCCCTGTATTTGGCTCTGTGTTTCTTATTTAATAAGACTGTTTAGAAATTCGTATACAGTTATCAAATGATTTTTTAAGGGTAAGATATGGATTGCCAGACTAATCACTATTATGACTGAAATTGTATTGATCCTAGATAGGTTGCTTATCTCTTTTGTAAATTTTCCTAGCATCCCATCCATAGTAGCAGTGAGCAGGGTTCTATTTCCCTTCATTGTGATATTTGTATCCATTGACCTGGGGAAAGTTTTAAGATTATATTTTCCCTTTATTCTTTTACAACACCCCCTTCTATCTCTCTATCTCTTTATCTCTCTATATATCCATCCATCCATCCATCCATCCATCCATCCATCCATTCACTTACATTTTAAGAACCATCAATTGACTTACCACAGGCAGGACAAATCTTCCAATTATTGTAGATGTAATTTGATATTTGACCAGCAGATGGAGGGGATGTACCATGGCAGCTCAGGCAATTCACACTGGAGCCACAGCAGATTCTGCTTCAGCATTTGTTTACAACAAACAAAACTGGTTAGAGAGAGAGCAGTGTCTGTGGTCTGAGCAAGGCTCAGGTGCAGGCACACGTGCACACGCTAGCACGTGCAGTGGAGGCTGAGGGACCAGGGACTGCCTGCTGCCCGCGGCAGTCATGACTGGAATGTTGGCAGAGCTCAGGGATAAACGTAGGTGCGGAGGCTATGGACTATGTATGTCTGGCGGAGCTGGGATTTCAAAAGATGGAGTTTGGGCATGCAGCTAGGTGCGTACAACTGCCTGGACCCAAACCAGGTGGCAGGCCACGAGGGGTGGCTGCTAGCCTGTTTCAGGTAACCTTGGGTTAGCCCCAAATGTTGGGTGCCTGATATTGCGTGAAACTGAGCCAATGAGCCAGGTAATATTTATTAATGAATGGGATCTATAAGTTACACTCAAGATACAGAACAAGGTAGCTGCTGCTACTGATCCAGCTGTCTTTGTCCTGCCATTCTGCCCAAGGGCAATGGGAACCATACTGCAAGCCACGCCTCTCTGCAGCTTGGTCCTGCTCCCACCACCATAGGATTCCTGCCCCAGTTTTTCCGGTGTCATGTGTCCTCTGAAAATGCCATCTCCACAATACTAAAATGCTCCATCCAATTAGTCATTGGAACAAAAGGCAGAATTCCCACAATATTCAGGATTTCAATGGGCAACTGCTTTATGTTCTGAAAAGGCTATTTTTGTAATTACACATTTATTAGAAGTTATCGATATGGAGATACCTGTACAAATTAAGAATGACAATCCTCCAGCAACCATCTCTAGTAAAATGAAACAGTTTTTGGCATATTACAATATAAAGTATATTACAGGTATACCACACAATCCTATAGGACAAGCAATTATAGAAAGAACTAATCATGCTTGAAAAGATATACTTAATAAACATAAAGGGGTAATAGAGACCCCCAGAGATAGATTACACAGTGCTTTATTAACTTTAATTTTTAAAAATGCTGAGAGAGGAGCAACTGTAGCACAAATCCTAAATGGTCTTATTAATAAGATCAAACCCAGAGCCAGGTATTGGGTTAAAGCTGGAAGATCAGAGAAACAGAACAAGCCACAGCTGCCTCACCTTGCCAATTCCTCAGCTGATTCTGTTTCCTGAGACTGGAAGCCTCTGAGTCCTCATCCAAATTGAATCTCAGCTTAACTGCTCCTAAAAGCCTAAAAGCTTAACCAGGCTACAGTTGCTTGTCCTCATGCCTTAAATACCTTTCTGCCTCCTGCCATTACTTCCTGGGATTAAAGACATGAGTCACCATGCCTGGCTGTTTCCAGTGTGGCTTTAAATTCACAGAGATCCAGATGGATCTCTGCTTCCCAAGTAATAGGATTAAAGGTGTGAGTGCCACCATTTTCTAGCCTCTGTATCTAGTGGTTGTTCTGTTCTCTGACTCCCTGCCTATTCAGTTGGGGGCTGTTCTCTCCTCCCTGGTAGAGGCAGCCACTCTTCTGGACTCCTTAATGAATAAATCTCTTTCTCAAAAAAATTTGGGGCATGAAAATCTTCATTCAAGGGGAGCTGAACAGAAGAACCTTGTTGAGATGTCCCTCAGAGCAAGGGGAAGCTGAAAAAGTAACAAGTGGAGAAGATTGCTACATTTCTGCAGGGGTTTTCACTTTAATAGAGTGAAGTAAAAGAAGCAACATCTTAGGCCAGAGAAGAAGCTGAGCTCTGCTAGGAAGCCCCCTTAAGTGAGGATTATATTTATTAAGTAGTGTTTTAGTTACATAGTGTGGACTATCCTTCACAGATTACTTATTAATTACAAATTAAAATTTCATAAATTTTATATTTTATGAAATTTTAGTACATGACTTGACAAAACTGTCAGGATACCCTTCCCTGCTGAGCTGTCCTAGCAGCAACAGTCCTGACTCTTCTGAGCAGACAGAATACCTTCCCTTCCAGGGATGAGCTGTCTCATTGCAGTTCCTGGTATCTGGGATACTTCACCCTCCAGAGCTGGGCTGTCTCATGGCAGTTCCAGCTGTCAGAGCTGTCCTAGCAGCTCAAGGTGTCACCTGACTCCTCAAATAGTCAGGATACTTTTCCCCCAGAGTTGCAACACAATTACTTACATTTTGGTACTGAAACCTGAGACCAAACCCATAGAATTGCAAAACTTTCTTACACAGTTCAAGAAATTGTTATCTTTTAGTAAAAATGTGAAAATACAGATGGGATATAAAATAATTTGAACTCTCTTTTGATAAAACTTTATTAGAGAACATATCAAAATTACAGAATAGTTAAGGTACATAAAACAACCATTTACCCTTTATCTATACTGAGCCTTACTTAGATATATTTACTGAAAGCTTTGCTCCATTATCTGCCTATCATGTATTCTTGTACCTATCCCTTCACCATCTCAAAATATGTCTATTACCATCT
Organism: Peromyscus leucopus; assembly: GCF_004664715.2. Lineage (NCBI taxonomy): Eukaryota > Metazoa > Chordata > Mammalia > Rodentia > Cricetidae > Peromyscus > Peromyscus leucopus. The sequence continues at coordinate 16,559,918 of NC_051084.1, forward strand.
ATTTCCATGTCTTTATCTTTCATCTGTCTGTTATATGCTCATCATCTGTCAATTATCTATTCATTATCTATATAACATTTGTCTCCTATCACTATCACCTATATACCATCTATCTTGTTTCCATCATCATTATCTTCATCATCATTAACCTTCCATGACTGTCTTCATTTGGATTTTTCTCATATTATTAATTCATGATTAGAAGCCTACTATATCTTCTGGGAAGGATGACACTGGAGTGGCATGATATCCTCTTCAAATTACCACACTCAAAGCCATATAGTATCTATTTGTCAACATTGGTGAGTTAACTTTTTTCATGTTTTTGTCAAGTCATGTACTAAAATTTCATAAAATATAAAATTTATGAAATTTTAATTTGTAATTAATAAGTAATCTGTGAAGGATAGTCCACACTATGTAACTAAAACACTACTTAATAAATATAACAACTACTTTTGAAATTGCTCACATCAGTCTAAGAAGCATTCATTTAATTCTTAGTAGTTAGGTTTCTATTATATGAGATCCTATAACCCTTTTAGATCCTTTAGCCTTTACCACACATTGATTTTTTATTTCTGTTAATGAGATTATTGATACTTTGATTTTCAGCTAATTATCATAACTATTTTTTTGTGCTCAAATTTTCCTAGAATTGAAGATAAATTGAAAAAAGTTTAGAAAGTTCAATGCAAGTTCTGAAAGGTACTTCATTCTTCTGGATTTTTCAAAATGGCCTCACTCGAAAATAGTTCTCTTTATGGTGATCTTGATATTTTACTTGGCAATACTGACAGGAACCTTCATCATCATCATCCTGTCATGCTTGGACTCCCACCTGTACACATTTATTTAACTTCTATCTGTCAAATCTCTTAGCCATGGATGTCTAACAGCTGCATCCTCCAGTTGCTGGTGAAACTCTGGGGGCTCAAAAAAGACCATTTCTTATGCTGGCTGCACACTTTAAATCTACTTTTCTCTTTTATTTAGTACCATGGAGTATGTCTTCTCAGTGATGATGTCCTATGACTTCTCTGCAGCTGTGTGCAAACCCTTGCATTACTCTGTCCTCATAAATCCCAATTTCTGTCATATACTAGCCGTAGCCTCCTAGGTATGTGGCTTTGTGGATTCAGCACTTTATTTTCTCTTTACTTTCTGGGTACCTCTGTGTGGACATCACCACATAGATCACTTCATCTGTGAAGTTCCAGCACTATTCCAATTATCCTGTGTTGGTACTTTAGCTAATGAGATGATTCTGCTGGTTGCAAGATCTGTTTTTGTTCTCATCTCTCTCATCTTTATTTTCACTTTCTATTGTGCTATTACTCAATCTGTCCCTAAGGATACATACAAACACAGGATTTCAGAAAGCATTTGGGACATGTGGAGCCCATCTTATGGTTGTATGCCTCTTTTTCATTCCAGCCATGTGCATTTATATTCAGCCTCAAACAGAAAATTCTCAAGATCAAACTAAGTTCATTGACCTACACTGTTGTCACCCCTAGCCTGAACCCTCTCATCTATACTCTGTGAAACAAAGATGCAATGGGGCAATAATGCAGCTTATGGGTTGGGTGTAATCTTAGTATTGGTTACATTAGTAGTGTGATGATGAATCTATTTCTTTTAAAAAGAATTTATTTCTTATAAAATGAATAATTATGCTGTCCATATTATTCTCAACTGCCTCTATGTGCAATGCATTTACTGTTTGTCAGTCACCCTCTTATTGTCTGCTATATCAGTGAACTAATGACTAAAAGGAAATTCAAGAAAATTATATTAGCGCTGAAGAATTGTGTGTGTTAGTATGAGCTACAGTGTTTCAAGACTTTAGAGTTTAACTTTGTTTCATTTAAACATTTCCTACATCATAAAATGAACCAACATCAAAATGTCCCTTACAGTTTATTCTGTGGCTTGCAGACATGATGACTCTGTTCACTTTGTCCTTTCTATTGTGTCTGTGAATCTCTTTCTGCAGCCATGTTTAACAGCTTGGAGTGTGTTCTTTAATTCTTTGCCTATAGCACAGCAAGTAAGGAGCCAAAGATTGCATATGAAAGAATTTTAATAATAATTAGTACTATATAGAGTGTAATAGCACATTTTAAACATTTACAATATTTGAAACATAAAACAATATTGTGGAATTTGAGTCATTTTTTTGTTCCAAAAGAATATTCTTGAATGTGATTCCCAGACTTTATTACAGGCTGCCATTTCTTTTCATGTTAAAGAAAAAAATTATTTGACAGATAGATAAGTAGAAGAGCTATTGCTAAACACAGAAATAAATGCACACAAAAAGAAAATGCATAATAAACAATATTATAACAAAAGGGGTGCTGTGTTACATACTGTGATTTATATGAAAGGAAATGCTAGTTTTAGGCAAAATGTCCTGAGTGTTGAAGAAAGTGCAACAGAAAATAGATTCAATAACTATTTCACATGAGAAGTAAATTTTCCTTGCTGTGAAATAGTTCCTCAAATTGAGTTGTAAAATAATTAAGTGTTATTATATATGAATCTATTGAGAGCTTAAGATCAATAAGTAAAAGTTGGTACATCTTAGAAAGTATGAAAAACATTTATTATTTAAGAATTAATATGATTGGGATGTTTAGACTTTAGTTTTATATAAAATAAATTATTAAATAATTATCAAAATTTTACTACACATTAAAGATTCATTATGTGTTCATGTGCACTGTTCACAATATTTTGCTCAGAAAATTTTGAACAATTGGTCAAAATACACTATCTTGATAGAAACATGAAAATAAAATATAATGTTACTTCCCATAATAGATAGACATTGCCTACTACTATTATTCTGCTAATGTGACAACATTAAACTGACTCTTAATGACTTCATTTCATACTCATAGATCAGTTCATTTCTCAACCTCATCAGAGAATCTTCATCCTGCTATGGATGGCAATTAACAGAAAGACCTACAACTATTCAAGGTGCATAGAACAAGAGTCTGTGAAATACTCAGTCCTACATTGGACATCTATATCATGTCCTCCTTCTCTCAAGGCTCAATGATTATTGTGGAAGAGGGAGGAAGAAAGACCATAATAATCAGAGGTCATGAATAACTGCAAGAAAATAGTGTTTACCAGACACAACAGGGAAGCTGTACATATCAACTCACAGCTATTGTGACAGCATTTACAGATTTGCTCAAGCTCAAGACAGACAAAAATCACAACATAGAGAAGAGAGATGGGCATGAAGTCCCACCCCTAGCTGAGGAGTTAACAGCTTCCAGAAACAGAGATTTAATTAAGGGTGTGGTCCCCAGTAGGACTAACACATTCCAATAGATAGCCACATACCTAAGAATATAAAGGTGACATTAATGGGATTAAATTAGTTTATAAAAATGAGGACACAAAGCTGGATGGGTATAGAATTGGAGATGGATAAAATGTTCAAAATACCATGTTTGATATCTTAAAAAATTAATAAAATATTTTAAAAAATATATAAATTCATAAATAATAAAATGGTGTTTTGTAACATGAATCTTAAAAGTCTTATAATAAAAATCCCAGGCCAGTCAATGGTGGAGCACACCTTTAATCCCAGCACTCAGGAGGCAGAGGCAAGCAGATCTCTGTGAGTTTGAGGCCAACCTGGGCTACAGAGTGAGTTCCAGGAAAGGCACCACAGCTACACAGAGAAACCCTGTCTCGAAAAACCAATTAATTAATTAATTTATTCATTAAAATAAAAACCTAGAGCCAGACAGTGGGGTGAAAGCTGAAAGATCAGAGAAGCAGAACAGCCAGCCACTAGCTTACCTCTACAAATTCCTCAGACTCAAGAGAGAAGTTCCTGTTTCCTCATGCCTTATATACCTTTCTGTGTCCTGTCACATTACATCCTGGGATTAAAGGCGTGTGTCCCCACTACCTGGTTCTGTTTCTCTCATGTAGCTCAGTGTGACCTTGAACTCACAGAGATCCAGACAGATCTCTGCCTTCCAAGTGATAAGATTAAAGGTGTGTGCCACCACTGCCTGACCTCTATTCTAATTTAGTAGATGGCTCTGTCCTCTGACCCCCAGGCAAACTTTATTGGGCTACATAATATATCACCACATTTCCTCTTTTTTTGTCTAAATTAATAAAAGATTATAATTAATATAAGAAAAACTTATTATACAATAAATATAATAACTATATACAATGTATACAAGCAATAACTACATCAACAATGTCTAGTCCATTTGCATTTGACAAATTCAGAGAAAATACTCCATTATCTATTTTATCTTTGTGAATCCAAAGGATTGTATCTAATTTGCTGTCTATGCTAATTTGCATTATACCTAAACATAATTAAGGCAATTTATAGCAAGCCTATAGCCAATATCAAACTAAATGGAGAAAAATGCAAAGCAATTCCACTAAAATCAGGAACAAGACAATGTTGTCCACTCTCTCCATATTCAATATAGCACCTGAAGTTTTGGCATTATAAATAAGACAACTGAAGGAGATCAAGGGTATACAAGTTGAAAAGGAAAAAATCAAAGTATTGTTATTTGCAGATGATATGATAGTATACATAGTGACTCAAAATTATATCAGGGAACTTCTACAACTGATAAACACTTTCAGCAAAGTGACTGGATACATGATTAACTGAAAATAAATCAGTATCCCTCCTATAAACAAATGCCAAATAGACTGAGAATGAAATCAGAGTAACAATGCCTTTCACAATTGCCTCAAAATATGAAATATCTTGAGGTAACTAGCCAAGCAAGTAAAAGATTTGTATGGCAAAAACTTAAAGTCTTTGGAAAAGTAAATGGAAGAAGACAACAGAAAACAAGAAGATCTCCCATGCTCATAGATTGTTAAAATTAATGTAATAAAAATGACTATCCTATCAAAAGCAATCTACAGATTCAATGGAATGCCCACCAAAATTCCAATGCAATTCTTTACAAACCTTGAAAGGATAATACTCAATTTCATACTAGTTGTAATTTTTAACAGCTGAGTAACATTCATTGAATAGGTGTACCACATTTTTTAAATCCATTATTCAGTTGAGGAACACCTAGGTTGATAGGATGAGGACTCCTAGTAATGGATAATATGGAGTCTCAACTGACCAACTCTTGCAGCCAGGCAAAGCTTTCAGTAGAGGGTCTGGGTTGTATACAATTGAGTTTTTGGTCAAGGGGTCCCATGGTAATTCCCAAATAACCCAGGATGATGCTAAGACAAAAGGTTGTACTTTGCAAACTGACAGTGGGTCCCCATTGCCAAGGACAATATCCTCACAACTCATTAAAAGTAGGTAGGTCAAGCTGGTGACTATTTGGAAGTTTCACCCCTATATTCTAGTCTCTTTTGTACATAAGTACTCTACAGGCTACCAAAAGAGAAACATATACACCAACCCAAACACAAAACCTTTTACCTAAAGTCTGCCCTGCCTGCAAAATATGCTGGTGTAATGGTGGCATAAAACTTGTGCAAGTAGCCAACCAATGTCTGATTTAACTTAAGGCCAACACCATAAGAAGGAACCTATACCTGACACTGATTGGATAGTCTAGTACCAGAGACTAGATAGGCTAGAGACCTAAGGTATATCCAAACATGACTGATCAAAAAAATTTACACTAAAACTTTTTGTTAAACTACCTTGTCCTGTTTGTAGTTAACTCTTTTTTGTAGAATTTGATCAGAGTTATATAGTAGGTTCCAAAAAAGCTTTCCTTATTGTTGATCTATTATCAGTATTTTAAGCTAAATATAGCAAGAACATTAAATTTAAAACTACCTAAATAATATTTTTGCACCACCATGTACTGTGGAATCTATGATTTGAGACATGAAATATAGTACCATCTCTCCTCATTTAAATTTTTGCACACTTATGGTAAAGTGTGGTTAACACAATAATATGAATTTTGGATGACAATTTATATATGTGTATGTCACAAGAAAATTTATTCCAAACAGTAATTATGTCCACTATAACATAAATTATTGCAATAAAAAATTTTAAGGTCTACTCTCTTAGATGTGTTCAAGTACAGAGCGTACGAGTACTAATTATAGTAAGCATGGCATACAGTAGGTCTCTTGAGCTTACTTTTCCATTTGATTGACATTTTGCAATGTTTTACTAAAATATCTCCATTTCCTCATAAGTTCCCAACTCTGAGCCTGCTTTTCCTTCTGACCATTCTTTTGCTCACAGCAGTGTAGCTATCTAATATAAAATTCACAGGAAAAGAGGGTTAAAGAGAGGAATTAGCAGTTAAAATCACTTGCTGGTCTTCCAGAGAACCCACATTCAGTTCCCAGCACCCATTTCTTTATGTTCACAACAGTTGGTTCCACCAGGTCCAAAGAATCTAACACTTCTTACATTTTCCTCTAGTCTTTAGCTCTGTGTTTTACACTGTGTTTAATTATCCATAAACTAATTCAATACACCCAACTATTTAATCTGCCAATTTGTATAATGAAGTTTAACTAATTTCTTGATAAAATTTAGATTCTAAGCATTAGTCCTAGAATTGTTTTAGCTATTTAAACTGTTAGTGATGTAGATTTTAAACACCCGTATGTGAAAATTACATATCTATGAAAATTCATATTGTGAAAAAAATAAGCAAGTTCTATTTCAAGCATATATGCAAAAGACAAATCCTGACTCTTTCATGGTTTTAAAAGACATTCCATCTTGCTACAAGCATATGCACAGAAATCCTTCAGGCTGTCATTACCTACTACTTTCTTGTTATTTAACTGACCCAGATATTCAAAATAAATGTTAAAAAAATGTGTTTTCATCTTTTATCTTACTCTTTTTGGTATTTAATGATAAATTCCTCAATTCCACATATAGAATATATGCACATTTTTATATTTAAGAAAAATTAACAATGAATTTTCATGAGAATCCACATAAATGAAGTCTATGAACTTAAAAGATAGTTTATTAAAAGCAGCTTCTGAATCATTCTGTAGAGCAAGATTTCCTAAAAGAAATTGAGAAAGCTTTAAGAGAGTAAAAATTTATTTCACAAATGACAAATTAAGAAGTTGTTGATGAACAATAATTACTATGTGGGTTTCATGACAACTGGCTTGAAACAATGTAATTTTATTATAAATTAAACAATTGTTTTAGCACTAAATAAAGTATTTCTGATTTTACTAACCTCAATACAAGTATATTTTCTAATCAGAGTATCCATCCACATTGGTTGATACTATCCAAGATTAACCATTGCCTAGCATGATTATAAAGAATACAAGTAACAAGACATGTTTTTTCAAGAACTCACACAAAATATCAAGATGAGCTTTGCATAGTGGACAAGTTCTAGGAAAAGCCATTTATTAGTTAACTATTTTTATGATGTCTATAAACTTTCACTTTGAACTAAAAATGTTCCTGGATAGGTTACCTAATGCCCCCTTTACATCTTTATTCCTCAGGGTATAGATAAAGGGGTTCAGAGTAGGAGTCACTACTCCATAGAAGAGAGCCATAAACTTAGGTTGGTCTTTTGTAATAGAGGAGGGGGACTGAAGATACATGCTAATGGCTGGGCCATAGAATAAGAGAACAACTACAAGATGAGAGGAACATGTTCCAAAGGCCTTTTTCCTTCCCTCTGAAGATTTGATTTTAAGTACAGCATGTCCAATACTAGCATAGGAGGCAAGAATTAAACATAGAGGAACAGCTAAAATAAAAATGCATACGACAGAAAGAGCAAGCTCATTAGTGTCTTTTTCACCACAGGCAGTTTTTATCAGAACAGGAATCTCACACACCAAGTGATCCATTTCATTGTGGCCACATAGTGGCAGTTGCAGTGTCACAGTGGCCTCTGAGACAGCATAGGAAATTCCTATCAGCCACACAGTGGACACTAACAGGAGGCAAGTACGCTGATTCATGATAAGGGTATAGTGCAGAGGTCTGCAGATGGCAACATAGCGGTCAAAGGACATAAGAGCCAGGAGGACACACTCTGTGCCCCCCATTGTGTGGTAGAAATAAAGCTGAACTGCACACCTCATGTAGCTGATGGTCTTTGTGGAGCCCCCTAGGTTAGTTAGCATCTGAGGCACAATGCTTGTGGTGTAGCACATGTCTAGAAAGGAGAGGTTTGTGAGGAAGAAATACATGGGGCTGTGGAGATGGGGGTCTAATATAGACACCAGAATGATGGCAATGTTTCCTGTCATGGCCAGTGGATATGTTACCAGAAGAATAATGAAGAGAGGGAGTTCCAGCCAAGGATGGTCTGAAAAGCCAAGTAGAATGAACTCTTCTGGGTGACTTGTATTGATTACTGCCATTCTCTGCAATCTGATTCACCTATTGTAAAAAAATTATCAAGAATGTTAGTATTATAGGACTAGCAAAGACTCATGATTCATTGGTTGTGACTGTAGAAGACAGTTGTCATTCTGTGGTTGAAATAACAAGGGGGAGTGCTTAGGATTTAACCCAGTCAGTATAGAGCCTTCTGCCAAAGCAAGAGGACCTGAGTTTCATCTCCAGTACTCAGGTAAAAATGTTGGCAAGAGAAACACATTTTTATAATCCCAGCTCTAGTTAAGAAAAGATTGGTTATTCTGGGGGGCTTGTTGGCCAGCTAGAGTAGCTGAATTGATGACCTCCAGTTTTCTGGGGCTGTAAATGTGTTGCTCTAATTGATTGATAAATAAAATGCTGATTGGTCAGTAGCCAGGCAGGAAGTATAGTATAGGCAGGATAAGCAGAGAGGAGAATACTGGGAAGTGGAAGGTTGAGTCAGGAGCATGCTACCAGCTGCCACTACCACCATGAGAAGTAAGATGCAATGTACCAGTAAGCCACAAGCCACGTGGCAACTTGTAGAATAGAAATGGGTTAATTTAAGATATAAGAACTAGATAGCAAGAACCTGTCATGCCAAACAGTTTATAAGTAATGTAAGTCTCTGTGTGTTTACTTGGGTCTGAGTGGCTATTGGCACCAGCAGGCCTGGAGAGATCTCCAGCTACATTTGGAGACACAGTCTCGAAACTTAAAGTAGGAATCAAATGTAGAAAAAAACTTGACATGGACTCTGGATTTTATATGCACAACACACCCACAGCACACAAACATTTATGTACACCCACTTACATGCATACATACTTCTACATGCACACAAATAGCATATAATCTGGAAACTGGTGATTTATTCTATTTATGATGTTAAATTTTAAAAGGAATTTCCAATTATCTGAAAGTACATGTGGCATGAAGCTGAGGAACCAATTTTAACAGCAGTGCTGAAGGCATTGTAGAATCATATAAACATGTTCAGGAATCAGTCAGAGAAGATCGTAAGAAGAGCTCTGAGCTCCAAGTATGAAAGGTTGACATTTTCAGTTCTGTTTCTGGAGCTGAATCATCAAATCTTCTATATGAGAAATGAGGACATTTGAGATCTAAACAAACCTCTTCTGTGTAATTGAGATTGACAAAAATAGTACAAACCTTGTTAACACTATTCTTCGTATTTGTACTGTTATTAACAGTCTCCTATTTTATAATCTAAATGAATTAGTTGTTATTTTGGCATCTATGAGCTTTATTGTGTAACTGTTTCATCCATGTTTCAGCATTCAATAATTCATGATCAATTTTAGTTAACTTATCCATCTTGTATTACTTTGAAAATTGAGCACAATGCTTTCTTTTAGTATAAAAATTTGGTCAACTATCAGGGATACATTGTTTTTTGTTAGTCACACTGATATTGGGAATATATCTTTCAACTCTAGGAATATTTTCAAGCAAGTAACTTAATTCAAACAAAGTGACATTACATTCCCAGTAATTTTCTATGTCCTGGATTTATTTGTTCCCTTACTTTGTAGCTAAAATGAATGCTCATTACAACAAATTCAAGAAGCAGAGTATAACAATGTTTTGAAAAATACACATTTTATTTTTTTTATAAAAAGTCACCTCTGCAAAGTTACTATTCAAATATGATGTTAACATTCCATTGACCAAGTGTTAGTTATTCTAGTCAATCAGCAGCTTTATAGCAGACTATTTTCTTATAGTTAGAAGCAGATTTCACAGTCTTCATTTCACTGAAGGCTCACAGGCACCTTGTGAGGTTCTATAAGAAGCTACTCAGATTAAGATATGAGTCATGTTGTTTGACTATATTATCATAGGTCATATCCATACATTAAATCAGGAAGCAAAAAAACTTCTGTGTTAGTAAAATAATCATTCCAACAACTTCTATTTTTTAACACAAATTTTAAAAATTATTTTATGGGTATGGGAGTTTTGCCTGCACATATGTCTGTGCATTGCATGTGTGTCTGGTGCCCACAGAGGCCAGAAGAGGCCAAAGGATTCCTGGAACTGGAATTATTGATGATCATGAGCCTCCATGTGAATGCTGGAAACAGAACCCAGCTCCTCTAGAAGAGCAGTCAATATTTTTACCTGCTAAGCCATCTATACAGTCTCTCCAAGAACTTCTTAATGAGTCCTTTGTGATAAGCACTCTAATAAGCTTTCCCCACTCTTAAAATCCTTTAGGACCTGTTCCCAATGTTGATTGTGTGTTCCATAGCAATGGAACAGAGCATCTTATTTCTATATTTTACAATACTTTTACGTGTTTGTTCTGTTAGCTTCCTAAGAACTACTGATAATATAGATATCAAAAATTTATCAGTGCCTAAAATATAGTTACAAAGCATCAGATTATAAGTCAGCACTTCTGGACTCTACAGAGAGTACCTGACACTAAGGGTATGTTGAACATGGATGCTGTATAGCTTCTGAGCTGACTATATTAAGATAAGCACCTCTAATATCTGATAATATCTTAGGCTAAACTCTTATTACATGTGAATCTCATCTCTGTGTTTTAGAAGAAATATAAAATGAGAGCATTTTATCAATTATTATGATTATAAAATAAATATTTCAAAAAATGTAACATGCCTACATTACTGGATGTTGTATACTTAACATTGCTATAATCATAGTTTCCAAACATGGGTGAAGCATTAGTTTTTCCAAAGGGCAATTTTAGATTTAGTCTCCACAAATTCTTCCATAATTAAATTTATCTAACTCTCATATTAATATGTGTTCCAACTTATCATTCCCATTTCTCCTAAGATGAATGTGACTTACCTCCCAGTATAATTATCTTTAGTCTTCCATCTTTAAATTTTCTGGATTTTCTATTTATTGTTATGAAATATTATGGTACAGTTCTTGAATTCAATGACTTTTGACTATCTTTTTCTTAATTCTTCTCTCATAAAATACATCACATAACCACAGCCTTCTCCCCTCCTCAACTCCCAGCTCACCACACACACCTCCCTTCTTCCCCATATCCACTGCTCTCCCATTTCTCTTAAGAAAAAGAGCAGGCCTCCCAGTGATATCAACTGAATGTGACATAATAGGATGCAATAAGACCAGGCATAAACCCTTGTATCAAGGCTGAATGAGGCACCCCAGTAGGAGGAAAATGGTCTCAGTAGCTGACAAGAGGGTCAGAGACACTCCCACTCCCACTATTAGGAGCCCAACAAAAAAAGTGAATGGAACTAAAACAAATCATATTGAGAAAGTCAACTCAGATGCAGAAAGAAAAACATTATATGTACTCACTTGTAAGTAGATGTTAACTGTTAAGTAAAGAATAACCATAATATAATCTATAAAGCCAGAGGGGTTAGATAAAGAGGAGGGGTCTAGGAGGGGCAGGAGGATCTCCCTAGGAAGAGTTAATAGATTTTGTGGGTGAACTGGAGGCAGATGGGGATGGTGACAAGTGAAAGATTTGTATTTTTTTATCCAGTGATTTATCACTATTTCAACTCACATGGTCTAGCAGTGTTTAACATCACTGCTAAACTACAAGTGATTTCCTGGTGGCATGCTGTCCACACTTCTGCTTGCATTCTCATACCAGCATAACACATTCATGTTCCTTTTGATAACACACAGCATTTCATTTATATTTGCAGTACTTTTTGGCTTTGGAGGTTGCAAGAAGCCATGATTATTATGAAAACACCCTTCATTAAAGAAGACTTTTAAAATCAGATACCAAAACATTGGATTAAGCATATGAACAAAATTAATCACATTTTAAACGTGGCTTTAAAAGATCAAATGACTGACTAAAGCATTAATTCTCTCAGGTAATCAACATCTGAGGAATACAGTGTTTATGGAAGCTTAAGGACTTCTAAGGTTGGTTTCAGTGATAGACTGAGAAAGAAATGAATTACAAATTAAAGTCTAGTTTTTTTCTAGAGCCACTGAAAAGATATAACAAATGTCTGTGAATGGCTTTTTGAAATGAAGCTGTGTTTTCTGTGTACTAATTAGACACTACAACCCACAATTTCCACCTTTCCTTGGCATGCATGTCTGTCAATACAGGTGTCTCTTTACTTACCTTATTTGATGAACTCCCGTTACTTGGTAAAAAGTAATTATAAAGGAAGGTACTTAAATTGTCCTCTTCAGAAGACAGAGAGACTCTGATATGATCATTAGAGTTTAAGATTTGCTTCAGAACTCTCGGGTCTTCAGTTCACACAAAGGTGCCAAAGTGGAGGGAAATCTCAAATTAGGAAGACAATAATAGAAAACACCAAGAAGGCTTATAAGTTACCATCATTCTTTTCTATTCCTGAGACCCTTGGGAATTGTTTCCAGAGGCAACCCATTTACCCTTTTCCTGAGTGACTAGATAGAGAAGGTTCCTTGGGAAAGAACTCTCTGAGGACATGCTTCACACACACAATTAGTTACCTGCTGTGCTAAGGCTGGGTGCCAATCTCTGCTGCATGGGGGTGCATTTTGAAATAATCTAATTCCATTTTCCAACACACTGAACAGCAGCTAAAATGTATACAATTAAAGATGGACTTGTTTGAATCAGTTATTCTCAGTAATTTAAATGAGAATTTTTTATGTCACCTTATTTAAGGATATCATAAAAAAATTTGAGATTTAATTTATCTGTATTATAACAATAAGGGGAAATAAAATCCATGAGAATAGCAAAAATAATATGTAGTGAAAATGCAATATCCGCTATGAATAATCTAGAAATACTAAAAAAAAACTTTTAAATATTTAGTATTTATTCATAATAAAAAAGGTGATAATGAGAAAGCTATCTGTCTACTACTTAATGAATAATACCTACTATGTATTCTTTTATTTACTTATTTTTATTCATTCATTTATTTTTTTAGGTCATATATGGGAACTACTATGTATTCTTATATCCACTTGTTACAATTTTCTCACAGGGGTCATGCAGCAGTTTTAGATTTGTACCTCCATGAATTTATTCACAATCAATATATCTAACTCTAATAACTAATAATTTTGAACAATTGGTCAAAATACACTATCTTGATAGAAACATGAAAATGAAATATAATGTTACTTCCCATAATAGATAGACATTGGCTACTACTATTATTTTGCTAATGTGACAACATTAAACTGACTCTTAATGACTTCATTTCATACTCATAGATCAGTTCATTTCTCAAATCATCAGAGAATCTTCATCCTGCTATGGATGGCAATTAACAGAAAGACCTATAACTAACTATTCAAGGTGCATAGAACAAGAGTCTGTGAAATACTCAGTCCTATATTGGAAATCTATATTATGTCCCACTCTTCTCAAGGCTCAAGGATTATTGTGGAAGAGGGAGGAAGAAAGACCATAATAATCAGAGGTCATGAATAACTGCAAGAAAATAGTGTTTACAGACACAACAGGGAAGCTGTACATATCAACTCACAGCTATTGTGACAGCATTTACAGATTTGCTCAAGCTCAAGACAGACAAAAACCACAACATAGAGAAGAGAGATGGGCATGAAGTCCCACCCCTAGCTGAGGAGTTAACAGCTTCCAGAAACAAAGATTTAATTAAGGGTGTGGTCCCCAGTAGGACTAACACATTCCAATAGACAGACACACACTTAAGAATATAAAGGTGACATTAATGGGATTAAATTAGTTTATAAAAATGAGGACACAAAGTTGGATGGGTATAGAATTGGAGATGGATAAAATGTTCAAAATACCATGTTTGAAATCTTAAAAAATTAATAAAATATTTCTAAATATATATAAATTCATAAATATTAAAACGGTATTTTGTAATATGAATCTTAAAAGTCTTATAATAAAAATCCCAGGCCAGTCAATGGTGGAGCACACCTTTATTCCCAACACTCAGGAGGCAGAGGCAGGCAGATCTCTGTGAGTTTGAGGCCAGCCTGGGCTACAGAGTGAGTTCCAGGAAAGGCACCACAGCTACACAGAGAAACCCTGTCTCGAAAAACCAATTAATTAATTAATTTATTCATTAAATAAAAACCTAGAGCCAGACAGTGGGGTGAAAGCTGAAAGATCAGAGAAGCAGAACAGCCAGCCACTAGCTTACCTCTACAAATTCCTCAGACTCGACAGAAGTTCCTCTTTCCTCATGCCTTATATACCTTTCTGTGTCCTGTCACATTACATCCTGGGATTAAAGGCGTGTGTCCCCACTACCTGGTTCTGTTTCTCTCATGTAGCTCAGTGTGACCTTGAACTCACAGAGATCCAGACAGATCTCTGCCTTCCAAGTGATAAGATTAAAGGTGTGTGCCACCACTGCCTGACCTCTATTCTAATTTAGTAGATGGCTCTGTCCTCTGACCCCCAGGCAAACTTTATTGGGCTACATAATATATCACCACATTTCCTTTTTTTTGTCTAAATTAATAAAAGATTATAATTAATATAAGAAAAACTTACACAATAAATACAATAACTATACACAATGTATACAAGTAATAACTACATCAACAATGTCTAGTCCATTTGCATTTGACAAATTCAGAGAAAATACTCCATTATCTATTTTATCTTTGTGAATCCAAAGGATTGTATCTAATTTGCTGTCTATACTAATTTGCATTATACCTAAACATAATTAAGGCAATTTATAGCAAGCCTATAGCCAATATCAAACTAAATGGAGAAAAATGCAAAGCAATTCCACTAAAATCAGGAACAAGACAATGTTGTCCACTCTCTCCATATTCAATATAGCACCTGAAGTTTTGGCATTATAAATAAGACAACTGAAGGAGATTAAGGGTATACAAGTTGAAAAGGAAAAAAATCAAAGTATTGTTATTTGCAGATGATATGATAGTATACATAGTGACTCAAAATTATATCAGGGAACTTCTACAACTGATAAACACTTTCAGCAAAGTGACTGGATACATGATTAACTGAAAATAAATCACTATCCTGCCTATAAACAAATGCCAAATAGACTGAGAATGAAATCAGAGTAACAATGCCTTTCACAATTGCCTCAAAAATATAAAATATCTTGAGGTAACTAACCAAGCAAGTAAAAGATTTGTATGGTAAAAACTTAAAGTCTTTGGAAAAGGAAATGGAAGAAGACAGCAAAAGACAGGAAGATCTCCCATGCTCATCGATTGGTAAAATTAACGTAATAAAAATGGCTATCTTATCAAAAGCAATCTACAGATTCAATGGAATGCCCACCAAAATTCCAGTGCAATTCTGTACAAACCTTGAAAGGATAATACTCAATTTCATACAGAAAAACAAAACAAGAAAAAAAAGCTATATAGCTAAAACTATACTTCTGCTAAGTAAAATAACAGCTTGAGATATCCCTGATTTCAAGTTGTATTACAATGTATAGTAGTAAAAACCACATGGTACTGGCATAAAAAATAGACGTGTTTATTAATAGACACAAATTGAAGACCCAGCCATAAATTCAAATACATATAGACACCTGATTTTTGATGAAGAAGTGAGAAATACACAGTGGAAGAAAGATAGCATCTTCAACAAATGGTGCTGGTCAAACTGGATGTCTGCATGTAGAAGAATGAAAATAGATCCATACTTATCACCCAGCACAAAACTCAAGTCCTCACCATAAAATCAGAGGCACTGAACCTGATAGAAGAGAAAGTGGGGAATTATCTTAAATGCATTGGTACAGAAGATGACTTTCTAAACAGAACACTGATAGTACAGGCAGTAAGATCAACAATTAATGAATGAAACATCATAAAACTGAAAAGCTTCTATAAGTCAAAGGACACTGTCATTCAACATGGCAGCCTACAGAATGGGAAAAAATTTTTACTAACTCCAATTTGATAGAGGACTAATATCTAAAATATATAAAGACCTCAAAAAATAGATATCAAAAAACCCAAATGATCCAATTAAAAATGCAGTCCAGATCTAAACAGAGAATTTTCAATAGAGGAAACTCAAATGGCTAAGAAACACTTAAAGAAATGTTTAACATCCTTAGCCATCAGGCAAGTGCAAATGTAAACTCTGAGATTCCATTTTACTCTTGTCAGAATGGCTGAATGCAATAACACAAGTGACAGCTCATGCTGGAGAAGATGTAGATCAAGGGGAACACTTGTCTATTCCTGGTGGTGGTGGTGGTGGTGGTGGTGGTGGTAGTGGTGGTGGTGGTGGTAAAAACTTGTACAGCTAATATCGAATCAATATGGTGGTTCTTCAGAAAACTGGGAATTGATTTACCATCAATACTCAGCTATACCACTCTTGTGCATATACCCAAAGGACTCTCCATCCTAACACAAGGACACTTGCTCAACTATGTTCATTTTAGCTTTATTCTAAATAGCCAGAAATTGGAATCAACCTAGGTGTTTCTCAACCAAATAATGGATTTAAAAAAATGTGGTACATTTATTCAATGAATGTTACTCAGCTGTTAAAAATTACAACTAGAAAAAAAATCAGCCTGAGTGATATAACCCAGACCCAGAAAGACAAACATGATATGTATTCACTTAGAAGGGGATATTAACTGTTAAGTAAATGATAATCAAGCCACAATCCACAGGCTCAGAAAGGTTAGGTAAAGAGGAGAGCTTTGGGGAAATAGAATAGATGTTACAAGTAGATTGGGAGCAGATGGCGACAGAAAAAAGGGAGATCAGGTTGAGGGAGTGAAAGAGAGAATGCAAGGAGACAGGCTGGAATTAGGGAGACATTTGGAGGATGGTGTAGAAACCTAGTGCAATGGAAAGTTCCTGGAGTCTCTGAAGGTAATCCTAATGAGGACTTCTAGTAATGGATAATATGTAGTCTCAACTGACCAACTCTTGCAGCCAGGCAAAGCTTTCAGTGGAGGGTCTGGGTTGTATACAATTGAGTTTTTGGTCAAGGGGTCCCATGGTAATTCCCAAATAACCCAGGATGATGCTAAGACAAAAGGTTGTACTTTGCAAACTGACAGTGGGTCCCCATTGTCAAGGACAATATCCTCACAACTCATTAAAAGTAGGTAGGTCAAGCTGGTGACTATTTGGAAGTTTCACCCCTATATTCTAGTCTCTTTTGTACATAAGTACTCTACAGGCTACCAAAAGAGAAACATATACACCAACCCAAACACAAAACCTTTTACCTAAAGTCTGCCCTGCCTGCAAAATATGCTGGTGTAATGGTGGCATAGAACTTGTGCAAGTAGCCAACCAATGTCTGATTTAACTTAAGGCCAACACCATAAGAAGGAACTTATACCTGACACTGTTTGGATAGTCTAGTACCAGAGACTAGATAGGCTAGAGACCTAAGGTATATCCAAACATGACTGATCAAAAAAAATTTACACTAAAACTTTCTGTTAAACTACCTTGTCCTGTTTGTAGTTAACTCTTTTTTGTCGAATTTGATCAGAGTTATATAGTAGGCTCCAAAACAGCTTTCCTTATTGTTCATCTATTATCAGTATTTTAAGCTAAATATAGCAAGAACATTAAATTTAAAACCACCTAAATAATATTTTTGTACCACCATGTACTGTGGAATCTATGATTTGAGACATGAAATATAGTAACATCTCTCCTCATTTAAATTTTTGCAAATTTATGGTAAAGTATAGTCAACACAATAATATGAATTTTAGATGACAATTTATATACGTGTATGTCGTAAGAAAATTTATTCCAGATACTAATTATGTCCACTATAACATAAATTATTGCAATGAAAAATTTTAAGGTCTACTCTCTTAGATGTGTTCAAGTACAAAGTGTATGGGTACTAATTATAGTAAGCATGGCGTACAGTAGGTCTCTTGAGCTTACTTTTCCATTTGACTGACATTTTGCAATGTTTTACTAAAATATCTCCATTTCCTCATAAGTTCCCAACTCTGAGCCTGCTTTCCTTCTGACCATTCCTTTGCTCACAGCAGTGTAGCTATCTAATATAAAATTCACAGGAAAAGAGGGTTAAAGAGAGGAATTAGCAGTTAAAATCACTTGCTGGTCTTCCAGAGAACCCACATTCAGTTCCCAGCACCCATTTCTTTATGTTCACAACAGTTGGTTCCACCAGGTCCAAAGAATCTAACACTTATTGCATTTTCTTCTAGTCTTTAGCTCTTTATTTTACATTGTTTTTATTTATCCATAAACTAATTCAATACACCCAACTATTTAATCTGTCAATTTGTATAATGAAGTTTAACTAATTTCTTGATAAAATTTAGATTCTAAGCAATAGTCCTAGAATTGTTTTAGCTATTTAAACTGTTAGCGATGTAGATTTTAAACACCCTTATGTGAAAACTACATAGCTATGAAAATTCATATTGTGAAAAAAATAAACAAATTCTATTTCAAGATTATATGCAAAAGACAAATCCTGACTCTTTCATGGTTTTAAAAGACATTCCATCTTGCTACAAGCATATGCACAGAAATCCTTCAGGCTGTCATTACCTACTACTTTCTTGTTATTTAACTGACCCAGATATTCAAAATAAATGTTAAAAAAATGTGTTTTCATCTTTTATCTTACTCTTTTTGGTATTTAATGATAAATTCCTCAATTCCTCATATAGAATATATGCACATTTTTATATTTAAGAAAAATTAACAATGAATTTTCATTAGCATCCACATAAATGAAGTCTATGAACTTAAAAGATAGTTTATTAAAAGCAGTTTCTGAATCATTCTGTATAGCAAGATTTCCCAAAAGAAACTGAGAAAGTTTTAAGAGAGTAAAAATTTATTTCACAAATGACAAATTAAGAAATTGTTGATGAACAATAATTACGATGTGGGTTTCATGACAACTGGCTTGAAACAATGTAATTTTATCATAAATTAAACAATTCTTTTAGCACTGAAAAAAGTATTTCTGATTTTACTAACCTCACTACAAGTATATTTTCTAATCAGAGCATCCATCCACATTGGTTGATAGTATCCAAGATTAACCATTGCCTAGCATGATTATAAAGAACACAAGTAACAAGACATGTTTTTACAAGAACTCATACAAAATATAAAGATAAGCTTTGCATAGTGAACAAGTTCTAGGAAAAGCCATTTATTAGTTAACTATTTTTTTTAAAGATATATTTATTTATTATGTATACAGTGTTCTGTTTGTATGTATCCCTGCAGGCCAGAAGAGGGAGCCAGATCTCATTACAGATGGTTTTCAGCCACCATGTGGGTGCTGGGAATTGAACTCAGGACCTCTGGAAGAACAGCCAGTGTTCTTAACCTCTGAGCCATCTCTCCAGCCCCTAGTTAACTATTTTTTATGATGTCTATAAACTTTCACTTTGAACTAAAAATGTTCCTGAATAGGTTACCTAATGCCCCCTTTACATCCTTATTCCTTAGGGTATAGATAAAGGGGTTCAGAGTAGGAGTCACTACTCCATAGAAGAGAGCCATAAACTTGGGTTGGTCTTTTGTAATAGAGGAGGGGGGCTGAAGATACATGCTAATGGCTGGGCCATAGAATAAGAGAACAACTACAAGATGAGAGGAACATGTTCCAAAGGCCTTTTTCCTTCCCTCTGAAGATTTGATTTTAAGTACAGCATGTCCAATACTAGCATAGGAAGCAAGAATTAAACATAGAGGAACAGCTGAAATAAAAATGCATACCACAGAGAGAGCAAGCTCATTAGTGTCTTTTTCACCACAGGCAGTTTTTATCAGAACAGGAATCTCACACACCAAGTGATCCATTTCATTGTGGCCACATAGTGGAAGCTGCAGTGTCACAGTGGCCTCTGAGACAGCATAGGAAATTCCTATCAGCCACACAGTGGACACTAACAGGAGGCAAGTACGCTGATTCATGATAAGGGTATAGTGCAGAGGTCTGCAGATGGCAACATAGCGGTCAAAGGACATAAGAGCCAGGAGGACACACTCTGTGCCCCCCATTGTGTGGTAGAAATAAAGCTGAACTGCACACCTCATGTAGCTGATGGTCTTTGTGGAGCCCCCTAGGTTAGTTAGCATTTGAGGCACAATGCTTGTGGTGTAGCACATGTCTAGAAAGGAGAGGTTTGTGAGGAAGAAATACATGGGGCTGTGGAGATGGGGGTCTAATATAGACACCAGAATGATGGCAATATTTCCTGTCATGGCCAGTGGATATGTTACCAGAAGAATAATGAAGAGAGGGAGTTCCAGCCAAGGATGGTCTGAAAAGCCAAGTAGAATGAACTCTTCTGGGTGACTTGTATTGATTACTGCCATTCTCTGCAATCTGATTCACCTATTGTAAAAAAATTATCAAGAATGTTAGTATTATAGGACTAGCAAAGACTCATGATTCATTGGCTGTGACTGTAGAAGACAGTTGTCATTCTGTGGTTGAAATAACAAGGGGGGAGTGCTTAGGATTTAACCCAGTCAGTATAGAGCCTTCTGCCAAAGCAAGAGGACCTGAGTTTCATCTCCAGTACTCAGGTAAAAATGTTGGCAAGAGAAACACATTTTTATAATCCCAGCTCTAGTTAAGAAAAGATTGGTTATTCTGGGGGGCTTGTTGGCCAGCTAGAGTAGCTGAATTGATGACCTCCAGTTTTCTGGGGCTGTAAATGTGTTGCTCTAATTGATTGATAAATAAAATGCTGATTGGTCAGTAGCCAGGCAGGAAGTATAGTATAGGCAGGATAAGCAGAGAGGAGAATACTGGGAATTGGAAGGTTGAGTCAGGAGCATGCTACCAGCTGCCACTACCACCATGAGAAGTAAGATGTAATGTACCAGTAAGCCACAAGCCACATGGCAACTTGTAGATTAATAGAAATGGGTTAATTTAAGCTATAAGAACTAGATAGCAAGAACCTGTCATGCCATACAGTTTATAAGTAATGTAAGTCTCTGTGTGTTTACTTGGGTCTGAGTGGCTGTTGGCACCAGCAGGCCTGGAGAGATCTCCAGCTACAGTTGGAGACACAGTCTTGAAACATAAAGTAGGAATCAAATGTAGAAAAAACTCGACATGGACTCTCGATTTTATATGCACAACACACCCACAGCACACAAACATTTATGCACACCCACTTACACACATACATACTTCTACATGAACACAAATAACATACATAATCTGGAAACTGGTGATTTATTCTATTTATGATGTTAAATTTAAAAGGAATTTCCAATTATCTGAAAGTACATGTGGCATGAAGCTGAGGAACCAATTTTAACAGCAGTGCTGAAGGCATTGTAGAATCATATAAACATGTTCAGGAATCAGTCAGAGAAGATCGTAAGAAGAGCTCTGAGCTCCAAGTATGAAAGGTTGACATTTTCAGTTCTGTTTCTGGAGCTGAATCATCAAATCTTCTATATGAGAAATGAGGACATTTGAGATCTAAACAAACCTCTTCTGTGTAATTGAGATTGACAAAAATAGTACAAACCTTGTTAACACTATTCTTCGTATTTGTACTGTTATTAACAGTCTCCTATTTTATAATCTAAATGAATTAGTTGTTATTTTGGCATCTATGAGCTTTATTGTGTAACTGTTTCATCCATGTTTCAGCATTCAATAATTCATGATCAATTTTAGTTAACTTATCCATCTTGTATTACTTTGAAAATTGAGCACAATGCTTTCTTTTAGTATAAAAATTTTTCAACTATCAGGGATACATTGTTTTTTGTTAGTCACACTGATATTGGGAATATATTTTTCAACTCTAAGAATCTTTTTAAGCAAGTAACTTAATTCAAACAAAGTGACATTCCAATCCCAGTAATTTTCTATGTCCTGGATTTATTTGTTCCCTTACTTTGTAGCTAAAATGAATGCTCATACAGCAAATTCAAGAAGCAGAGTATAACAATGTTTTGAAAAATACACATTTTTTTTTTATAAAAAGTCTTCTCTGCAAAATTAGTATTCAAATATGATGTTAACATTCCATTGACCAAGTGTTAGTTATTCTAGTCAATCAGCAGCTTTATAGCAGACTGTTTTCTTATAGTTAGAAGCAGATTTCACAGTCTTCATTTCACTGAAGGCTCACAGGCACCTTGTGAGGTTCTATAAGAAGCTACTCAGATTAAGATATGAGTCATGTTGTTTGACTATACATTATCATAGGTCATATCCATACATTAAAAACAGGAAGGAAAAACTTCTGTGTTAGTAAAATAATCATTCCAACAACTTCTATTTTTTAACACAAAATTTAAAAACCATTTTATGGGTATGGGAGTTTTGCCTGCAACATATGTCTGTGCATAGCATGTGTGTCTGGTGCCCACAGAGGCCAGAAGAGGTCAAAGGATTCCTGGAACTGGAATTATTGATGGTCGTGAGCCTCCATGTGAATGCTGGGAATAGAAGCCAGCTCCTCTAGAAGAGCAGTCAATATTTTTACCTGCTGAGCCATCTATACAGTCTCTCCAAGAACTTCTTAATGAGTCCTTTGTGATAAGCACTCTAATAAGCTTTCCCCACTCTTAAAATCCTTTAGGACCTGTTCCCAATGTTGATTGTGTGTTCCACAGGGAACAGAGCATCTTATTTCTATATTTTATGATACTTTAAGTGTTTGTTCTGTTAGCTTCTGAGCTGACTATATTAAGATAAGCACCTCTAATATCTTAGGCTAAACTCTTATTACATGTGAATCTCATCTCTGTGTTTTAGAAGAAATATAAAATGAGAGCATTTTATCAATTATTATGATTATAAAATAAAAATTTCAAAAACTGTAACGTACCTACATTACTGGAAGTTGTGTACTTAACATTGCTATAATCATAGTTTCCAAACATGGGTGAAGCATTAGTGAAGCAAAGAGCAATTTTAGATTTAGTCTCCACAAATTCTTCCATAATTAAATTTATCTAACTCTCATATAAATATGTATTCCACCTTACTATTCCCATTTCTCCTAAGATGAATGTGACTTACCTCCTAGTATATTTATCTTTAGTCTTCCATCTTTAAATTTTCTGGATTTTCTATTTATTGTTATGAAATATTATGGTACAGTTCTTGAATTCAATGACTTTTGACTATCTTTTTCTTAATTCTTCTCTCATAAAATACATCACATAACCACAGCCTTCTCCCCTCCTCAACTCTCAGCTCACTACACACACCTCCCTTCTCCCCCATATCCACTGCTCTCCCATTTCTCTTAAGAAAAAGAGCAGGCCTCCCAGTGATATCAACTGAATGTGACATAATAGGATGCAATAAGACCAGGCATAAACCCTTGTATCAAGACTGAAAGAGGCACTCCAGTAGGAGGAAAATGGTCTCAGTAGCTGACAAGAGGGTCAGAGACACTCCCACTCCCACTATTAGGAGCCCAACAAAAAAAAGTGAATGGAACTAAAACAAATCATATTGAGAGAGTCAACCCAGATGCAGAAAGAAAAACATTATATGTACTCACTTGTAAGTAGATGTTAACTGTTAAGTAAAGAATAGCCATAATATAACCTATAAAGCCAGAGGGGTTAGATAAAGAGGAGGGGTCTAGGAGGGGCAGGAGGATCTCCCTAGGAAGAGTTAATAGATTTTGTGGGTGAACTGGAGGCAGATGGGGATGGTGACAAGTGAAAGATTTGTATTTTTTTGTCCAGTGATTTATCACTATTTCAACTCACATGGTCTAGCAGTGTTTAACATCACTGCTAAACTACAGGTGATTTCCTGGTGGCATGCTGTCCACACTTCTGCTTGCATTCTCATACCAGCATAACACATTCATGTTCCTTTTGATAACACACAGCATTTCATTTATATTTGCAGTACTTTTTGGCTTTGGAGGTTGCAAGAAGCCATGATTATTTTGAAAACACCCTTCATTAAAGAAGACTTTTAAAATCAGATACCAAAACATTGGATTAAACATATGAACAAAATTAATCACATTTTAAACGTGGCTTTAAAAGATCAAATGACTGACTAAAGCATTAATAATTCTCTCAGGTAATCAACATCTGAGGAATACAGTGTTTTTGGAAACTTAAGGGCTTCTAAGGTTGGTTTCAGTGATAGACTGAGAAAGAAATGAATTACAAATTAAAGTCTAGTTTTTTTCTAGAGCCACTGAAAAGATATAACAAAAGCCTATGAATGGCTTTTTGAAATGAAGCTGTGTTTTCTGTGTGCTAATTAGACACTACAACCCACAATTTCTACCTTTCCTTGGCATGCATGTCTGTCAATACAGGTGTCTCTTTACTTACCTTATTCGATGAACCCCCTTTACTTGGTAAAAAGTAATTATAAAGGAAGGTACTTAAATTGTCCTCTTCAGAAGACAAAGAGACTCTGATATGAACATTAGAGTTTAAGATTTGCTTCAGAACTCTCGGTTCTTCAGTTCATACAAAGGTGCCAAAGTGGAGGGAAATCTCAAATTAGGAAGACAATAATAGGAAACACCAAGAAGGCTTATAAGTTACCATCATTCTTTTCTATTTTGAGACCCTTGGGAATTGTTTCCAGAGGCAACCCATTTACCCTTTTCCTGAGTGACTAGATAGAGACGGTTCCTTGGGAAAGAGCTCTCTGAGGACATGCTTCACGCACACAATTAGTTACCTGCTGTGCTAAGGCTGGGTGCCAATCTCTGCTGCATTGGGGTGCATTTTGAAATAATCTAATTCATTTTCCCAACACACTGAACAGCAGCTAAAATGTATACAATTCAAGATGGACTTGTTTGAATCAGTTATTCTCGGTAATTTAAATGAGAATTTTTTATGTCACCTTATTTAAGGATATCATAAAAAATTTTGAGATTTAATTTATCTGTATTATAACAATAAGGGGAAATAAAAGCCATGAGAATAGCAAAAATAATATGTAGTGAAAATGCAATATCTGCTATGAATAATCTAGAAATACTAAAAAAAACTTTTAAATATTTAGTATTTAATCATAATAAAAAGGTGATAACGAGAAAGTTATCTGTCTACTACTTAATGAATAATACCTACTATGTATTCTTTTATTTACTTATTTTTATATGGGAACTACTATGTATTCTTATATCCACTTGTTACAATTTTCTCACAGGTGTCATGCAGCAGTTTTAGATTTTTACCTCAATGAATTTATTCACAATCAATGTATCTAACTCTAATAACTGTATTCACTCTGTCCTTGCAGAAACAGTATGAAGTCTGTGCTTTATGGAATATTTCAATGTGTCCTATAAGCTTTTAATACTTCAAATGTTCACTAATTTGAGAAATAAATTCAAACACTTTGAATTACATGTACAAGTAGAAGTTTTTCTCTTTGCCAATCCATTCCATAGTCCTTCCTCTAAACAAAGTCACTGGTAACTGAGTACTCAATTTTCATTGTACATGTCTTGGGTGTTCTATGTTCCTTTCCTCTGGCCCCCTACCCACTGGTATTTCTTCCATGGCTGTTTCCCTCAAGGCTGATTTCAGAAGAATGATCTGGTTTCTTGTTGAGTATAGATTATGGGAACCTTCAGAGAAAGAGTGGACAGTGAGACAACAGTTGGTTTGGAGTATTGCCCAAGCAGGAACTCTGGAGGCATATGTTCACAGATCCTGCAGTTGCTGTGCCCTCACATTACTGTCTACAAGCATCTACAGAAAGTCTGGTTTCTACAAAGCACCTTCAGGTTACATAGACTTTGCTTTGTTACTTCAGATGGTATGTTGAGAATAGACTTACAGTTAGTGCTAGCTCCATGATAATCCACACACAATACATACATAGCAATCCATTATTGATATTTTTAAAATTTTCCACATCTTTTAAAATACTTCTTTTGCTAAATTTCCTCCCATGTCCTATTTGACATATACCATCTATGGCCAAAGGATCACAGGAAACAATCCATCAAAATGAGATTAAGACCCACTAGAAAGCTGTTGGTTACCACCAATGTATGTTTGCTACTTTTTCTCCCTCAGGTTTATCATGCCATGCTGGTTTTTATTGTGCTTTATAAGCATCATTGTTGGATGTGACCACTGGTTGTTTTCCTCCCTTGGAAGATTTCATGGAGCCTTCTGCTACCATGAATGTTAGTCCTTACAGAGCCTGCTTTCAGATCCAGTTCAGGCGCTCTGGGTCCTGTGACTATAGTGCATGGTGTCTTCAGCAATAAAGACTTACCTTCCACCTCTCAGCTGTAACCAAGGGCAACAACAGCAGCCTATAATATTTGGGGATTCTCTTGGCAACTCTGACCAGTAACTCAAAGGAAGCTTTTCAATCTTGGTGTGGGTTTTTTCTTAGATGGTCTGTGACTTTTATAGGGAGAATTGTCAGCCCAGATAGGAAGATTTTATTTAAACTACAAATACATACACACACATCAACACACACACACACACACACACACACACACACAACTTTAGGTAGACAGAGATACTATGCATGGTGCTAGAAAAAAAGCCAACTTCCTGCAGCTTGTGAGGTCATCAGTTTTGAAGGAGAATCTACAAGTGTCACATTACTAAATTAGCATCATCCTTAATTACATCATAAATATCCACCCTTTATATATGCATGTACTGGCTAATTTTATGTCAACTTGACACAAGCTATAGTCATCTAAGAGGAGGGAACCTCAATTGAGAAAATACCTCCACAATATCTGGCTGTAGGTCATTTTCCAAATAAATGATTGGCCGAGGTGGCCATAGCCTTGTGGGTGGTACCATTCCTGGGCTGGTTCTGGATTCTATAAAAAAGCAGGCTAAGCAGGTTACAATGAGCAAGCCAGTAAGCAGCTCCCCTCTATGGCCTTTGCATAAGTTCCTGCCTCTGCTTTCCTGCCCTGTTTGATTTCCTGTCCTAGCTTCCTTGAATGGTGGACTACGATGTGGAAGTATAATCCAAATAAACCCTTTCTTCCCCAACTTGATTTTGGTCATGGTGTTTCATCAAAGCAATAGTACCCTAAGACAATGCCCACATAAAAGTAGTTTTTACCCTTAGCCAAAGAAACTTCTTTTTGCAACAGATGGAGACAAATGTAGACAGTCACAGCCTATCAAAATGCAGAGAACAAGATCATAAGGTACCCAGTTCTCACTGTACATATACAACAAAATTCTTGCTCAGGTAGCATTGCAAATAAGGTGACAGAAAGATTGTAAAAGCCAAAAAAACAGAAAGTTTGCTATGAGATGGTATGTCTTAGAAATTTCAGAGATGCTACATCCATACAATCTCATCAACATGACTGCCTAACAAAGACCAATGGACTTGCTATCATTGGAGGAGAAATCTCAAAAAGCCTAAAGCTTAGACAAAGAGCTACATGCAACAGGGGAATACAAGAGTGAAAGAAATATTCTTCCCAAACAAAGAATCCTCCAACTGGTTAACCAATACTGAGTAATCAGCTCTGAGATCATATGTGAACAGATAACATTACACAGAGTTGTATATCTATATCTATCTATATCTTTATCTAACATATATATATATATATATATATAATATGATATATATATATATATCAACAATTAAGAAGAAGGCATGAAGGGATGGCGAGGGGAAAGGGAAGGGGTAATGATGTAGCTATATTATAATTTCAAAAATAAAACATTATTATAAAAAATAAAATAAAAAGAGACCAGGATCTTTTCTGAGGTTAGGACTTCCAAATTAGTGTTTCAAAATTCAGTGGAGTGAATGTTTGTGGAATAATTATGAGGTAAATAGAAAGTCAGTCAATATTACATTTAGGTGAATGTATGATTATAAAGTATTCTCAGGAACCATTCGCAATGACTTACCACATATGTACATTTCTTCCATCCATGAACTGTTAGCCATTTCCAGGCTCTTATTTGTTATGGCTTGTTTCATTTGAATTCAGAACTTCACAGTTCCATGTGGGTCAGTCTGATTTGCATAGAAACAATTCATACTGCACCTTCTTTGCTCTTACTTTAAAGTCTGAGACTTTCTTGTACCCTATTAGTCTCCTCCCTCTCTCCTTCTCTCTCTCTCTCTCTCTCTCTCTCTCTCTCTCTCTCTCTCTCTCTGCTCATATGTGTGCAGATATGAGCCTGAGTTTGTAAATGTGCTTGTGAAAATTATTGGTGTCTTGTTCTCTTATTTCCTTAAAACAGGGCCGTTCTGTGAACCTGGAGTTCATCACCACACACCACTCCACACACCGACATACACAAAGCTTGTAAGTCCAACAATCCCCCTATCCTTCTATTGCCAACTGCACCCTAGCACTGAAATTTCAGGCCCCCTCAACCACACCCAGATTTTACATGGATGCTACATATTCAACTTAGGTTTGTTGTTGTGCTTGTCCAGCAAGTGCTCCTACCCACTGAGCCATCTCCCTAGCACCAAATTAAAATTTATTATAAAAAGAATTGTACGACTGAGTAAAAATTATCTCTTAAAATATACTAAAACTTGAGAAACAAGACAAACAGTAATTTATTGCAAAGGCTAGAGATAAAAGGCATTAATAGTTATCTACACAGTCTGGTTAGTACATTTAGACTGTGAGTTGTAATCTAGCCTACATTTAATTGTTCATGTTATTTTCTTTATTTTTCCTCTAAATGGGTGTATATATATATATGTATATATATATATATATACATATATATACATATATATATGTGTGTGTGTGTGTGTGTGTGTTTATAAATCAAATTATCATGCAAAGTACATTTCTTACTATAAAGAATAAGAAATAATTTGAAAACATTGGTACAGTTTTAGCATATGAAATCAGAAAATCTGAATTCAATTGGCTACCAAGCTAACATTATGCTTAGACATGCCCAAATACTCAGAGAATCCCTCGCTCACCTTGCTTAGAAAATTTATTATTCTGATATTTATTACAATACTTTCTTATGTACAATATCTAATGTTGGGCTATTTTAGCACAAAAAACCAGTAATGTATTGGTTATGAATATGTATCGGGATGCTGTGGAATAATCCTTTCATACACTGTAAAAATTTGTAACTCTAATTAGTTTAAGAAAATGCTTATTGTCCACTTTCCAGGCAGGAAGTATAGGTGGTGTGACCACACTAAGGATGATGGGAAAGAGAATTGCAGAATCAAGAGTCACCAGCCTAATGAAAAGGGAACA
Organism: Peromyscus leucopus; assembly: GCF_004664715.2. Classification (NCBI taxonomy): domain Eukaryota; kingdom Metazoa; phylum Chordata; class Mammalia; order Rodentia; family Cricetidae; genus Peromyscus; species Peromyscus leucopus. The sequence continues at coordinate 16,589,486 of NC_051084.1, forward strand.
GGAGATGAACATGACATGCTAATAAAGGTACCACTATATTGCCATGTGGCAGAGTATGAATAAAGAACATGGGCTAACTTAAAATGTAAGAACTCATTAGTAATAATCCTGAGCAATTGGCCATGTATTTATAGTTTATATTAATCCTCTGTGGGTAATAAGGGAATAAACCTTGGGGGCTGGTTTTAGGAATGTAATAGTTTTTAGCAAAAGAAAAGGGGGCAAAAGTCTGCAATATTTGCCATGCTTGGGCCTGTGTTTGCCAAACTTGGGCCTACTAGAGTGCCTTCACTCCCAGTAGGCATATGTTTTTTTTAAGATCTCTATTTTTTTTTATTTATTTTACAACACCATTCAGTTCAACATAATAGCCACAGATTCCCCTGTTCTCCCCCTCTCGCCCCTCCCCCTCCCCCAGCCCACCCCCATTCCCACCTCCTCCAGATCAAGGTCTCCCCCGAGGACCGGGATCGACCTGGTAGAATCAGTCCAGGCAAGTCCATTCCCCCTCTCCCAGAGCAAGCCAAGTGTCCCTGCATAGGTCCCAGGATTCAAACAGCCTACTCATGCAACGAGCCCAGGGCCCGGCACCAACGCACAGCTGCCTCCCAAACAGATCAAGCCAAATGACTGTCTCACCCATTCAGGGGGCCTGATCCAGTTGGGGGCCCTCAGCCTTTGGTTCATAGATCCTGTGCTTCCATTCATTTGGTTATTTGTCCCTGTGCTTTATCCAACATTGGCTTCAACAATTCTCGTTCATATAAACCCTCTTCTTTCTCACTAATTAGACTCTCAGTGCTCCACCAGGGGCCCAGCTGTGGATGTCTGCATCCAGATTCCTCAGTCCTTGGATGGGGTTTATGGGACAACTATTAGGGTGTCTGGCCATCCCATCACCAGAGTAGGTCAGTTCCTGCTGTCTCTCGACCATTGCCAGCAGTCTTTTGCGGGGGTATCTTTGTGGATCTCCGTGGGCCTCCCTAGCTCTCTGCTTCCTCCCCTTCTCATGTGGTCTTCATTTACCATAGTCTCCTATTCCTTGTTCTCCCTCTCTTTTCTTGATCCAGCTAGGATCCCCCACTCTCTTTCCCTCGACCGTCGCCCTTCATTGTTCCCACTCATGACCAGGCTGTTCATGTAGATCTCATCCATTTCTCCGTGTCTTTTTTGGGGTCCTGTTTTCCAGGTAGCCTCACTGGTGATGTGAGTAGCAGTCCAGTCATCCTTGTTCCACATCTAGCATCTTCCTATGAGTGAGTACATACCATATTTGTCTTTCTGAGACGGGGTTACCTCACTCAGGATGATTTTTTTCTAGATCCATCCATTTGCCTGCAAGCCTCATGATGTCATTGTTTTTCTCTGCTGAGTAGTATTCCATTGTGTATATGTGCCACAATTTATTTATCCATTCTTCAGTTGAAGGGCATCTAGGTTGTTTGCAGGTTTTGGCTATTACAAACAATGCTGATATGAACATAGCTGAGGAAGTGCTCTTGTGGTATGATTGAGCATTTCTTGGGTATATGCACAGGAGTGGTATAGCTGGATCTTGGGGGAGATTGATCCCCAATTTTCTAAGAAAGCGCCATATTGATTTCCAAAGTGGTTGTACAAGCTTGCATTCCCACCAGCAGTGGAGGAGAGTTCCCCTAGTTCCACATCCTTTCCAACATAAGCTGTCTTCAGTGTTTTTGATCTTAGCCATTCTGGCAGGCATAAGGTGGTATCTCAGAGTTGTTTTGATTTGCATTTCCCTGATGATTAGGGATGTTGAGCAATTCCTTAAATGTCTTTCAGCCATTTGGGTTTCCTCTGTTGAGAATTCTCTGTTTAGTTCTAAAGCCCATTTCTCAATTGGACTGTTGGTCGTTTTGATGTCTAATTTCTTGAGTTCCTTATATATTCTGGATATCAGTCCTCTGTCACATGTGGGGTTGGTGAAGATCTTTTCCCATTCTGTAGGGTGTCGCTTTGCCTTGTTGACTGTATCCTTTGCTCTACAAAAGCTTCTCAGTTTCAAGAGGTCCCATTGACTGATTGATTGTCTCAGTGTCTGCGCTACTGGTGTTATATTTAGGAAGTGATCTCCTATGCCAATGCGTTCAAGACTATTTCCTACTTTCTCTTCTAGCAGGTTCAGAGTAGCTTGATTTATGTTGAGGTCTTTGATCCACTTGGACTTAAGTTTTGTGCACGGTGACAGATATGGATCTATTTGCAGCCTTCTACACGTTGATATCCAGTTATGCCAGCACCATTTGTTGAAGATGCTTTCTTTTTTCCATTGTACACTTTTGGCTTCTTTGTCAAAAATTATATGTCCATAGGTGTGTGGGTTAATGTCAGGGTCTTCAATTCGATTCCATTGGTCCACATGTCGGTTTTTATGCCAATACCAAGCTGTTTTTATTACTGTAGCTCTATAGTAGAACTTGAAGTCAGGGATTGTGATGCCTCCAGAAGTTGTTTTATTATACAGGTTTCTTTTAGCTATCCTGGGTTTTTTGTTTTTCCATATGAAGTTGAGTATTATTCTTTCCAGGTCTGTGAAGAATTGTGTTGGTATTTTGATGGGGATTGCATTGAATCTGTAAATTGCTTTTGGTAAGATTGCCATTTTTACTATGTTAACCCTGCCTATCCATGAGCATGGGAGATCTTTCCATTTTCTGACATCTTCTTCAATTTCTTTTTTCAGATACTTAAAGTTCTTATCATATAGGTCCTTCACTTGCTTGGTTAGTGTTACCCCAAGGTATTTTATGTCATTTTTGGCTATTGTAAAGTGTGATGTATCTCTAATTGCCTTCTCAGCTTCTTTGTCCTTTGTATATAGGAGGGCTACTGATATTTTTGAGTTGATCTTGTATCCTGCTATGTTGCTGAAGGTGTTTATAAGCTTTATCAATTCCTGGGTGGAATCTTTGGGGTCACTCAAGTATACTATCATGTCATCTGCAAATAGGGAAAGCTTGACTTCTTCCTTTCCAATTTGTATCCCCTTAATCTCCTTATGTTGTCTTATTGCTCTGGCTAGAACTTCAAGTACTATATTGAATAAGTATGGGGAGAGTGGACAGCCTTGCCTCGTTCCTGATTTTGGTGGAATTGCTTTGAGTTTCTCTCCATTTAATTTGATGTTGGCTGTTGGTTTGCTATATATTGCCTTTATTATGTTTAGGTATGTTCCCTGTATTCCTGATTGCTCCAAGACTTTTATCATGAAGGGGTGATGGATTTTGTCAAATGCCTTTTCTGCATCTAGTGAGATGATCATGTGGTTTTTTTCTTTGAGTTTGTTTATATGGTGTATTACATTGATGGACTTTCGTATGTTGAACCACCCTTGCATCCCTGGGATGAAGCCTACTTGATCATGGTGAATAATTGTTCTGATGTGTTCTTGGAGTCTGTTTGCCAGTATTTTATTGAGTATTTTTGCATCAATGTTCATGAGGGAGATCGGTCTGTAGTTCTCTTTCTTTGTTGCATCCTTGCTTGGTTTAGGAATCAGGGTAATTGTAGCCTCATAGAAGGAGTTTGGTAATGTTCCTTCTGTTTCTATTATGTGGAACAATTTAGAGAGTATTGGTATTAACTCTTCTTTGAAGATCTGGTAGAATTCTGCGCTGAAACCATCTGGTCCTGGGCTTTTTTTGGTTGGGAGACTTTTAATGACTGTTTCTATTTCCTTAGGGGTTATTGGACTATTTAAATAGTTTATCTGGTCTTGATTTAACTTAGGTATGTGGTACCTGTCCAAAAAAATGTCCATTTCTTTTAGGTTTTCCAGTTTTGTGGAGTAGAGGTTTTTGAAATATGACCTGATATTCTCTGGATTTCCTCAATGTCTGTTGTTAAGTCCCCCTTTTTATTTCTGATTTTGTTGATTTGGATTCTCTCTCTCTGTCTTTTGGTTAGTTTGGATAAGGGCTTGTCTATCTTGTTGATTTTCTCAAAGAACCAACTCTTTGTTTCATTAATTTTTTGTATTATTCTCTTAGTTTCTAATTTATTAATTTCACCTCTCACTTTGATAATTTCCTGGCGTCTAGTCTTCCTGGGAGACTTTGCTTCTTCTTGTTCTAGAGCTTTCAAGTGTGCTGTTAGGTCACGAGTTTAGGATTTCTCCAACTTCTTTATGTGGGCATTTAGTGCTATGAATTTCCCTCTTAGCACTGCTTTCATAGTGTCCCATAAGTTTGGGTATGTGGTGTCTTCATTTTCATTGATCTCTATGAAGTCTTTAATTTCTTTCTTTATTTCTTCCTTAACCCATTGATGATTCAGTTGAGCATTATTCAGTTTTCATGAGATTGTAGGTTTTCTGTAGTTTTTGTTGTTGTTGAAATCTAACTTTAAACCACGGTGGTCTGATAGAACACAGGAGGTTATTCCAATTGTTTTGTATCTGTTGAGATTTGCTTTGTGGCCAAGTATGTGGTTGATTTTAGAGAAAGTTCCATGGGGTGCTGAGAAGAAGGTATATTCTTTCTTGTTAGGATGGAATGTTCTGTAGATATCTATTAGGTCCAATTGGGTCATGACATCAGTTAAGTCCTTTATTTCTCTGTTAAGTTTCAGTTTGGGAGATCTGTCCAGTGGTGAAAGTGGGGTGTTGAGATCTCCCACTATTAATGTGTGGGGTTTTATATGTGGTTTAAGCTTTAGTAATGTTTCTTTTACATATGTGGGTGCCCTTGTGTTTGGGGCATAAATGTTCAGAATTGAAACTTCATCTTGGTGGATCTTTCCTGTGATGAGTATGTAATGTCCTTCTTGATCTCTTTTCATTGATTTTAGTTTGAAGTCTATTTTGTTGGATATCAGGATGGCTACCCCTGCTTGTTTCTTAAGACCATTTGATTGGAAAGTCTTTTCCCAGCCTTTAATTCTTAGGTAGTGTCTGTCTTTGAATTTGAGATGTGTTTCTTGTATGCAGCAGAAAGATGGGTCCTGCTTTCGTATCCATTCTGTAAGTCTATGTCTTTTTATAGGTGAATTAAGTCCATTGATATTAAGGGATATTAATGACCAGTGATTCTTCATCCCTGTTATTTTTGGTGGTAGTGTGTGTGTACTTTCCTTCTTTGGGGTTTACTGTTGTGGCTTTATCTATTGCCTGTGTTTTCGAGTGTGTATCTGACTTCCTTCAGTTGGAATTTTCCTTCTAATGCTTTTTGTAGGGCTGGGTTTGTGGATAGGTATTGTTTAAATCTGTCTTTGTCTTCGAATGTCTTGTTCCTTCTGTCTATGATGCTTGAAAGTTTTGCTGGGTATATTAGTCTGGGCTGACATCCATGGTCTCTTAGTGTCTGCATTACATCTGTCCAGGTCCTTCTGGCTTTCAAAGTCTCCATTGAGAAATCGGGTGTTATTCTGATGGGTTTACCTTTATAGGTCACTTGGCCTTTTTCCTTTGCTGCTCTTAATATTCTTTCTTTATTCTGTACATTTAGTTGTTTAATTATTATGTGTCGAGGGGACTTTTTTGGGGGGTCTGTTTGGTGTTCTATAGGCTTCTTGTATCTTCATAGACATTTCCTTCTTTAAGTTGGGAAAGTTTTCTTCTATAATTTTGTTGAATATATTTTCTGTGCCTTTGAGTTGGTATTCTTCACCTTCTTCTATCCCTATAATTCGTAGGTTTGGTCTTTTCATGGTGTCCAAAATTTCTTGGACATTTTGGTTCATGACTTTGTTGGCTTTAGTGTTTCCTTCGACTGATGAAACTATTTCTTCTACTGTATCTTCAATGCCAGAAATCCTCTCTTCCATCTCTTGCATTCTGTTGGTTATACTTGCATCTGAAGTTCCCGATCTTTTACTCAGGTTTTCTATTTCCAGCATTCCCTCTGTTTGCGTCTTCTTTATTTTTTCAATTTCCCTTTTCAGTTCTTGGACTGTTTCCTTTGTTTGTTTCATTACTTTTTCATGATTTTCTTTCAGTGCTTTATTGTTTTCTTGCAGGACTTTATTGTTTTCTTCCAGGACTTTATTGTTTTCTTGGAGGGCTTTATTGTTTTCTTCTAATTTGTTTGCCCTTTCCTCTAGTTGTTTACAGCATTCTTCCAATTTTCTTGTCTTTTCCTCTACACAAGCCTCTACCTTCTTCATGAAGTTACTCATAAGGCTACTTTCTTCTGCTTCTTCCAATTTTTGGTGTTCGGGTCTAGATGTTGGAGGCGGGCTAGGTTCTGGTGATGCTGTATTGCTCTTCATTTTGTTGTATGTACTTCTGCCTTGACGTCTGCCCATCTCCTTGTGGTTCCTTCTTGGTCTTATCAGTGTACTTGTTTCAGAAAGAGCTGACAGATTCAGGAAGACTCTCTCTCTTGTCCAAAAGGGAGTTCTCTTGTCCAACTCTGGTCCAGAAGGGAAGTCGGGGGCAGGATGGGAGCTGGTGGCCGGTCTCTAAGTCTCAGGAAGTGGCTGGGGTCTTGGGCAGATGGGCGTGGGGCCAGGGCGCGTAGATTGCAGGGGCTGCCGGGGGGCTTAGAAAAGGGGATCCCTCCCGGTGGGGCTAGAAGGGGACCTATCCATGAGCATGGGAGATCTTTCCATTTTCTGATATCTTCTTCAGTTTCTTTCTTCAGGGACTTAAAGTTCATGTCATACAGGTCCTTCACTTGCTTAGAGTTACGCCAAGGTATTTTATATTATTTGTGGCTATTATAAAGGGTGATGTTTCTCTGATTTCTTCTCAGCCCCCTTTTCATGTGTATATAGAAGGGCTACTGATTTTTTTGAGTTAATCTTGTGCCCTGCCACATTGCTGGAGGTGTTTATCAGCTATAACAGTTCCTTGGTTGAATTTTTGGGGTCACTTATGTATACTATCATGTCATCTGCAAATAGTGAAAGTTTGATTTCTTCCTTCCCAGTTTGTATCCCCTAGATTTCATTTTGTTGTCTTATTGCTCTAGCTAAAAGTTTAAGTACTATATTGAATAAATATGGGGAGAGTGGACAGCCTTGTCTTGTTCCTGATTTTAGTGGAATCACTTTGAGTTTCTCTTCATTTACTTTGATGTTGGCTGTTGGCTGTTGGCTTGCTGTAAATTGCCTTTATTATGTTTAGGTATGTTCCCTATATTCCTGATCTCTCCAGGACCTTTATCATGAAGGGGTGTTAGATTTTTGTCAAAGACCTTTTCAGCATCTAATGAAATGATTATGTGGTTTTCTTCTTTTTGTATTACATTGACATACTTTCATATGTTGAACCAACCTTACATCTCTGGAATGAAGCCTACTTGATCATTGTTTTGATGTGTTCTTGGAGTCTGTTTCCCAATATTTATTGAGTATTTTTCATCAATATTTATGAGGGAGAGTGGACTGTAATTCACTTTCTTTTTTGCATCTTTGTTTGGCTTGGGAATCAGAGTAACTGTAGCCTCATAAAAGGAGTTTGGTAATGTTCCTTCTGTTTCTATTGTGTGGAACAATTTAAAAAGTATTGGTATTTACTTTTCTTTGAAGATCTGGTAGAATTCTGCATTGAAACCATCTGGTCCTGGGCTTTTTTTGGCTGAGAGACTTTTAATGACTATTTCTATTTTCTTGGGGGTTACTGGCTTATTTAAGTACTTCATCTGGTCTTGATTTAACTTAGGTATGTAGTATCTATCCAGAAAGTTGTCCATTTCTTTTAGATTTTTCCAATTTTGTGGAGTATATGTCTTTGAAGTATGACCTGATGTTTCTCTGGATTTCCTCATTGTGAGTTGTTATGTCTCCCTTTTCATTCTGATTTCAATAATTTGGATGCCTTCTCTCTCTGCCTTTTGGTTAGTCTGGATAAGGATTTGTCTATCTTTTTGATTTTCTCAAAGAACCAACTATTTGTTTCATTGATTCTTTGTACTGTTCTCTTTGTTTCTATTTTATTGATTTCAGCTCTCAATTTGATTATTTCCTGGCATCTTTTCCTCCTAGGTGACTTTGCTTCTTCTTGTTCTAGAGCTTTCAGGTGTGCTGCTAAGTCACTACTGTGAGATTTCTCCAACTTCTTTATGTGGGGTTTAGTGCTATGAATTTTCCTCTTAGCACTGCTTTCATAGTGTCCCATAAGTTTGGCTATGTAGTATATTCATTTTCATTGATCTCTAGGAAGTCTTTAATTTCTTTCTTTATTTCTTCCTTAACCCATTGGTGATTCAATTAAGCATTGTTGAGTTTCCATGAGATTGTAGGCTTTCTGTAATTTTTGTTGTTGTTGAAATCTAACTTTAAACCATGGTGGTCTGATAGAATACAGGAAGTTATTCCAATTTTTTGTATCTGTTGAGGTTTCCTTTGTGACCAAGTATGTGGTCAATTTTAGAGAAGGTTCCATGGGGTGCTGAGAAGGTATGTTCTTTTTTGTAAGGGTGGAATGTTCTGTAGATATCGATTAAGTCCATTTGAGTCATAACATCAGTTAAGTCCTTTATTTCTCTGCTAAGTTTCAGTTTGGGAGATCTGTCCAGTGGTGAAAGTGGGGTGTTGAAGTCTCCCACTATTAATGTGTGGAGTTTGATTTGTGATTTAATCTTTAGTAATGTTTCTTTTACATATGTGGGTGCCCTTGTGTTTGGGGCATAAATGTTCAGAATTGAAACTTCATCATGGTGAATCTTTCCTGTGATGAGTATGTAATGTCCTTCTTGATCTCTTTTGATTTTAGTTTGAAGTCTATTTTGTTGGATATTAGAATAGCTACACCAGCTTGATTCTTATGACCATTTGATTGGAAAGACTTTTCCCAGCCTTTTATTCTGAGGTAATGTCTGTCTTTGAAGTTGAGGTGTGTTTCTTGTATGCAGCAAGATGAGTCCTACTTTCATATCCATTCTGTTAGCCTGTGTTTTTATAGGTGAATTAAGTTCATTGATATTAAGGGATATTAATTGTTGGACCCCAAAGTTTAGGGTCTCAAGTGGGCACCCCAAGAACCCAGACTCCATTCCAGTTGATGCAACAGCATGAGGATTTTATTGAAACTTCTGTACAGAAGGGCTCCTCTGCTCCCAAGAGCAAGAATCACATCACACTATAGTCATATGGGTGCTTTTAAAGAAAAAACCCACAAAAGCCACAAGACTACAATTCCCATACAATTTCATCTCGATTGATTTATGTCTAGAGACTAATTTCCTAAAATCATTGTCTGGTTACAGAGTGACCACAGAGGGGGATACAGTTACATCAGTGTGCACATTTTTCTTGAAACCTCAAGGAGGGTATCAGGACTGGAGTGAAGTTTATACAAAGGTCACAGTGGTCTTTCCTGGAACACCTGCAACTATCCCAGTCACAGTTGAGCACATCTCTTAACAGAAATCTTTTTACATTGTTACATTGTGGCAGGGGTAGTTGAACAATGGCTGAGTCAGCTTGCACTTGGAACTAGATTTTTAGTTTCTCATTTCCTGGGGCTTGGGGAGTGTAAGCCTGAAGGGTTAGGGTCTTTCATTAATGACAAGTGATTGTTAGTTCCTGTTATCTTTTGGTGGTAGTGTGTGTATATTTCTCTTCTTTGGGATTTACTGCTGTGGGGTTATCTATTGCCTGTGTTTTCGAGGGTGTATCTGACTTCCTTAGGTTGAAATTGTCCTTCTAGTGTTTTCTGTAGGGCTGGATTTGTGGATAGGTATTGTTTAAATGTGGTTTTGTCTTAGAATGTCTTGTTCACTCCATCTATGGTGATTGAAAATTTTGCTGGGTATATTAGTCTAGGCTGGCATCCATGATCTCTTAGTGTCTGCATTACATCTGAACCAGGTCCTTCTGGCTTTTAAAGTCTCCATTGAGAAATCATGTGTTATTCTGATGGGTTTATAAGTCACTTGGCCTTTTTCCTTTGCTGCTCTTAATATTCTTTCTTTATTCTGTAGGTTTAGTTGTTTAATTATTATGTGGTGAGTGGACTTTTTGGGCAGGTCTAGTCTATTTGGTGTTCTATAGACTTCTTGTATCTTCATAGGTATTTCCTTCTTTAAGTTGGGAAAGTTTTCTTCTATGATCTTGTTGAATATATTTTCTGTGCCTTTGAGTTGGTATTCTTCTCCTTCTTCTATTCCTATTATTCTTAGATTTAGCCTTCTCATAGTGTCCCAGATTTCCTGGACGTTTTATGTTATGACTTTTTTGGCTTTAGTATTTTCTTTGACTGATGAATCTATTTCTTCTATTGTATCCTCTACACAAGAGATCCTCTCTTCCATCTCTTGTATTCTCTTGGTTATGCTTGCATCTGTGTTTCCTGTTCGTTTACTCAGATTTTCTATTTCCAGCATTCCTCTGTTTGTGTCTTCTTCATTATTTTTATTTCCCTTTTCAGGTCTGAAACTGTTTCCCTCACATGTTTAATTGCTTTTTCATGGTTTTCTTGGCTTTCTTTAAGGGATTTATTGATTTCTTCCAATTTTTTTGTTTGTCTTTTCCTCAATTTCATTTTTCATTTTTTTCCTGAAAGGCCTCTAGTATCTTCATGATGCTATTCTTAAGGTCACTTTCTTCTGTTTCTTCTACATTGTGATGTTCAGTTCTTGCTGTTGGATGAGGGATAGGTTCTGGTGATGTCGTATTGCTCTTTATGTTGTTGTATGTAATTTTGCCTTGACATCTTCCCATCTCCTCCTCTAATAGGTATAAGAGGCCTGTGTCTGAGCGAGTTGCTATTGGTCCACTCTGTGCTTGTTGTTTCTGTGTCTCAGGAGGCCCCTCTGGGTCAATCTTAGTTCTTGGTCTAATTGGAGCAGGTAGATTCTGTGTCTCAGGGAGCTGCTCTTGGGTCAACCCAAGCTTGTTGATTCTGTGACTCACAGAGCCACTCTTGGTCTTATCAGGGCTCTTCATCCAGTCAGAGCTGACAGATTCTGTGTTTCAGGAAGACTGTCTGGGTCCAATGAGAGGTGGCAGTTTGGTTTCTGTGTCTCAGGAAGTGGCTGTTTTCTCAGGCAAATGTGTATGGGGGTAAGGCTGTAGATTGCAGGGTCTGGTAGGGGTCTTGGTGAAGGGGGGGACCTTCCCAGGTGCCCTGCCTGCTGGCCAACAATTGGGGCAGAGTTGGGGGGGTGTCCCAGGGATGGGTTGTGCCCCAAGGATGGGTCCAAGGGCAGGACTCTCTGGGTACGAGCAGAGTCACTCACCTCTTGGTCCAATGTGAGTTGGCCACATATATATTTCTAATGAAGTTTTCTCACGTGGGCTGACAAAGCTCCTCCCAGAGCCACAGACTATCTAACTAAACCTGCATTACCAGGCATGAGAAAACCCCTTCTCAGGCATTAGTCAGCCGATCCCAATAGTCTCCCAAAACAGTAAAGTCTATGCTGTTGCACATGTTTACCTCCCAGAGGCTGAAGGTAAGTCCCTATTACTGAAGGGACCCATTTACTTCAGACTCAAGACTCAGAGAATCTGAGTTGCATCTGACCTAAAGCTTCCTATGATAGCTTTCACAGTATGGGGAGGAGTTATGCAAGCTTCCAAGGGAGGGAAGCAAACAACAGTCCTATCCAGCTACAATGTCTATGAACAACAAGGACAACTAATGTGACACACTAATCCTAAGTTACAACAGTAGCACTCATATCTTGGTGGTAATCAATAGCTCTCTAGTTGAACTTGAAGGCCCAGTCAACAGGAGGAAAATCATGACTGATACTGAAAACCCAGCAAAGACCCCGGGGTTGTGAAGTCATATTTTGGGGAAGAATCTGCCACCACCACTTTATTAAATTAGCATAATTCCTAACTGCATTCCAAATAACTATTACTATACCCACAGACAAGTGTAGCTCTCAGCTCTCATCAAAGAAACTTCTCTTTGTAACAAAAGGAGACCATTACAGAAAAACACAACTGGCAAACTACAGAGAATACCAGGAAAGCTGCTGTGAGATTGTGTCTTCTGGAAATGACAGAGACTCTTTACCCATGATATACAATAATAGGGCTGTCTAAACAAGACTTAAAGAGCTACAATACTAATCGGCATATTAAAGTGCAGGAGGGCAATCTTACAGAGACCCATTCATAGACAAAGAACTACAGGCAACAAAGGAGTTCTGAAAGTGGTTATCCAAAGCCAAGAGGTCAGCCTCAAAATCATATACATACAAGTAATACCAAACAGACTGAGAAAGTTGTATTTATATATTTAGTTGTCTGTGTGTGTGAACAATGACAACTAGGGAAAAAGAGGTCATGGTTTCCAGAGGAAGCAAAGTGGTATGAGGTGCAGAGAGGTTGGAGGAACAAAAAGAAGGGAACTAATGTAACTATAGTTTAAATTTTTTAAAAAGAAGTAAAGGTTTAAAAATGTGTGATGAGTATGTAATCATACAGTTCAGATGAAATCTTTGGAGTAATTCTGTTCTAACATGTGGAAACATAGTCATACGTTGTTGCTGCAAATAGTAATAGTGTCTATTGTTAAAGTGATGAGAACTAAAAAATTTCCTAAACAGTATTGTAAGCTTACTTTATTTTCAATTAAAAGTTTTTGTAAAACATTAATAATAAATGTTACCTTGGAGAATTTTAAGCATTGCTATTAAATATATCTTAGGATTTCCTAGACATTTTGCTATCCTGAGTAGCCATAACTGATGGTTAAAATAGGTGTTGAGAACATGAAATTCCTGAGTGTGATGTCCAGCAAGTGGGATGGGGCCAGCTCAGCAAGTCCTTCTGATATCAATATGGCCTCAGGCATGAACCTAGACCACAGGCATCTGTATGGCTTTTGGTGGTAACAAGACCATGGATATAAATGCAGTACCCAGCTATGGCAAGGTCATGGACACAGACATGGCCTTTGGTGGCAGCACAGGTCACCCACATCAGCCTATTCCTCACAGCTGAACCCTCTCCAGTTCCACCTCTATCCACAGCACATGAACCACTCAGATTCTCTTTCTCTCCCATATCTCCAACACATACTTTCTCATCTTAGTGGAGTCCACTCAGACACTGCAATGGTATGGGTACAGGGGAGTTGGTCTCACCCCACACCAGCCACCACAAAGCAGTGCCAGAGGTGGTATGAGCATGGGAGAGCTGGCCATGATGGTGTGGGAGACCTAACCCTGATGGCATGGACATGGGAGCTGGAATGGGCAATAGAGAACTGGCAGAACCATAGCCACAGGATCTCCATGACTCAGGGCAACAGCAGGACAACAGAGAGGAGTCTCAGTGAGGGTCCAGCATTGATGCTGCAACAGAAGCCAGGGGCCTTGAAACAGATCAACAACTCATTATAATGAATATTTGCAAGCAAAGCTGTTTAGACAAAAGGGTATAGTGGGTGACACACCACAGTTCCCAGTGCCACTACAATGAATGAATATGTGATGGGGAGATGTGAAAGAAGGAGGAGCAGAACTGGAGACTAGACTGATATGGGAGAAGGCTGTGGTTAACAGAGGAGCAGGTTATTGCCCAAAGGGGTTGATGAGATGCTTTTTTTACTTTTATTTTTATTTGTGAGGGAGGTTACAAGGGTAGAGGGCAGACAAGGAAGGATTGGGAAATGAGTGGGATTGGAGTATATGATGTAAACTACCCAAAGAATTAATAAAAATATTAAAAGAAAAAGAACATGAAATTCTTTGTATTGCTTATATTTCAAGGAGAAAGGTAAAGATTAATCTGATTTCTAAACTTTCAAGAGACTTTGTAGAGATTCAAGTATTTTTATGAATATTTACATTTTCTTTTGTCCTCTCAGAAATGCACATGTTAGCTACACAGAACACCTGTTGTGTTCAGACTAGCAGGTCAGGGAGCTATTGCCAGCAATGGCCAAATCAGAAACACTCAGTGTGGTGCCCAGGGTTCTCAGCTGTAACTAGCTCTCTAGGGGACTAAAGGTCTAAGGACTAAAAACCACTGAGCCAGAACACTAAACCCCAAGCTCACAAAATCCCTCAACAGCTGTGTGGAAATTTGAGTGACTCCATGTCCCAGGTGGCGCAAGGACAAAGTAAATGAAATGACTTTGTGTAAGTCCAAACTTCCATTTCAAAAGATAGTGCGTACACACACCCGTCCCCACAAAAAAGCAGTTCAACACAATCGCTCTCCAAGGACATAACAATCTGCAGTTGTGGACAAGAAATATCAGAAGGTGCAGAACAGCTTGGGGAGCTGCACACACAAGAGGACATTCTGGAGTGAGTTTTACAAACTTGAATGAGGAAAGATAAATATTTTATGGGAATTCTAACACAACCTTATAATCTTACCTAGTTTGGAAAAGCACGGTTGAGATTATAGCAAGGAAGTAAGGACACCTTACTGAAAATAAACAGATTTTTTTTAAGTTCATATAGATATAATAAGGGGCCATGTGAGAAAACCAGTGAATGAGAAAAGTTAGCATGTTACATTCTTGCATTTGTGACACTTTTGTAAACTATTAAAGCACTTCTTCAAAGCTCTCAGATGTCAGCCTGAGATGAACATTGTCAATGAGATTGTGACCCTGTCCCTGTGTCTTTTTTGATATGTGTAAATTTTTATAGCTCAGATGCCAATTCTGTTATTTAAGCTACTAACTCTTAAATTTTTTCTGTTAAAATTCTTAACTCCAAGCTGATGAAACAGTGTAGATCAAATGAAACCTGTTTTAGGAAGGATCTAAACATGCCTCCTGTCTTATTTATATGAATGATCAGTATTACTCAGTCTTTTTATCTCTCAGTGTACTGTATGGTTTATCAGATTAAAATATTAAGATTAAATGAATGAATATAAAAACTTATTGTGAACAATAATTATAAACATACTTATCATTTACCAACCTCAAAAAATAATATCAAAGAAGCAGAATTTGGAAAGAAGAAAACTGTGAGAAATATAAGTGAGATCTCTAGCTTGCACTGATTTCTATTGTAGGACATGAGGTTTTGAAGAAATCACACAGTACGAGAATATTCTAAAAGGATTAACATTATGATTGAGGTACACAGAGCAGGAAACAAGAGACTTTCAGACACAAGAATTGTATCATATGAAACAAGTTATCTAGTTTATTTAATGGTGTTTTATTTTCCTTTAGATGGAGGATTTTTCTATGGAGCCCACACCGGTTTGAATTCAGTACACTACTGCCACAGGTCCTGAGATTCTTTTTCTCATGTCATGCTTGGCTCTAAAACCATTTTCATAATTAAACATCCTGTCAAGTAATTTGATGTAGGGTTGGAATGATTTGGTATCAAGTTTATTCTTTGCAAAAGAGATATGAGAGAGGTGGAGTGAGTTTGTTCTGTCACAAGGGAGATGTCACTAATGGGAATTGCCACAAGATTGAAAAAGGTGACCTCGAATTTTATTCTGTGGTTGCATTTCTAAGCATACGAACTTGAAGTAAACACAAGAAAATATATGGTGATACTTCACAGGACTTAAAACCTCAAAAGACTGGCAGAGCGTGTTTGCTCTTGTTGCCTAGAACTCATTAATGAGAAAAAACATGCAGAAAGCTGACACTTTTTCATATTCTATCAACCTTCAAACACCAACATACATCTTGCAAGGGGAGAATGATATGTCATTTTCAATCTCTCAATTATCAAAGCAAAATATCATGGACTAAAACATAACTTCTCTTCTGTCTGAAACATAAATGACTTTAATTTTCCAGTCTCTTATTGAAGTTAGGCACTGGAAGTTGGCCATTTTCCTTCACATCTTAAAGCACCCCAAGAACTCACTGTGTGTCTGCAATTGTCCTTGCTTTGTGGTAAGTGCTATTTGATGGCTATATCTGAAGGCTATTAGTATAGACAGCAGTTCAAATAGAAGCTGCTTGTCCCCTAAAACAGTCCATAAATGAAATAAGATATCTAAATTGAGAGTGGTATGTGAGTATTCCCCCTGCACAAGTATTTTTGCTGCTTTTGATTTCAATAACCACTGCATGGTATTTAAGAGCAATACATATATTCATCTTTACACTTGGTTCTACAATAACAGGCTCTCTGTAATGACAGTACTGTTTGCTAAAGAAAATAGCTATTTCCAGTGAACAACCAAACTATATTTTAATTCCTGGCACATTCCCTTAAAATGCCTATTCCATCTGCTAAAATAATACGCTGTCCTGTCTATACATAACCAGTCCCATGTTCAAAAACCTCTCATCCACAGCCCATCACTGTCTATTGATGACTCAGATAAAAGCAATGGGTTTCTGTTGTGCAATGGAATAGTGCTTTTTCATAGGGCAAATACAATTATGTTCCTTGAGAGAACCAGTGATGGACCACATGTATATTTACCTGTAACTATTGGTTTATGAGTAGATAGTGTGAACTCTATGGACATGAGAAAAAATGTGTTCTCACTTAAGTTTTGCAACAAATAGAATATATATATATATATATATATATATATATGTATATATATATATATGGAAAGGGAGAGAGAGAGAGATTATTGAGAAAATACTAATAAACAAATAAATAATGTCTCAGTATCTGTATACTGCATTTACTATATCATTTTATTCTTCAGCTTCTACCACAATTTCTAGTCCTAAGATGCTTGTGAGAAATATAACCACAATGAGTGGATTCCTCCTAATGGGGTTCTCTGACAACCATGAGCTATAGATCTTGCATGCTTTGCTCTTCTTGGTGACATATCTATTGGGATCAGCAGGTAACTTCATCATTATCACCATCACCACACTGGACCCGCAGCTCCAATCTCCAATGTATTACTTCCTGAAGCACCTTTCCCTTCTGGACATCTCATCCCTTTCTGTCACAGTTCCCCAGTATATTGAGAATTCCCTGGCAGGCAATGGATACATTTCATATAGCCAGTGCACGCTGCAGGTTTTTTTCTTCACAGATTTTGCCTGGGGTGAATTGGCCATTCTCACAGTGATGTCGTATGATCGTATGTGGCCATTTGCTTTCCACTGCACTATGAGGTCATCATGTGTCCCAGAAAGTGTAGGTTGGCTGTGACAGTTGTATGGCTAAGCAGTGGCATCCCAGGAACCTTATATGTAGCAACCATATCCTCTATCAGGTTCTGCGGGTCCAAAATAATCCACCAGTTCTTCTGTGATGTCCCCAGTTACTCAAGCTCTCCTGCTCTAATGATTACCTTGGAGTGATGGAGTGGCTGGTTTCCTGTCTGCAATGGCCTTTGCCTGCTTTGTTGGGATTGTCCTCTCCTATGTCCACATATTCTCCACAGTTCTCAGGATGCCCTCTGCTGAAGGCCGGTCTAAGGTCTTCTCTACCTGCCTGCCCCACCTTTTTGTTGTCTCATTGTTTCTTTCCACAGGCTCCTGTGCATATCTAAACCCAACTTCAGAGTCTCCAACTGCTTTAGATCTTCTTCTATCTATCTTATACACAGTACTACCCCCAACACTCAACCCTGTTATCTACAGTCTGAGGAATGAGTCCTTGAAGGGAGCTTTAAGGAAGTTTACTGTTAAGTGAAGAATTCATTTGGAAAAAATCCTTTTGTTCTTTTGTTAGTGGCTACTAAAACCAGACACACTGTTTTTAGTATTTTGAATATACTAGTTTTAGTATTAAGGATACCAAGATATTTTCTAGATAAAGTATATATAAACACATTGCATAGTAAAATTTGATATGATTCTTTTAACCTATGTCATTAAGTTTACTGTTCTTTCAAGCTACTAAAAAGTATGATTAAAATCTAGAAATATAGACCCAGTTCTTCCTAACTCTCCCAGCCCATCGGCACATTGACGCAACTGTGAACTTACCAGTAATCCTAAAATGGGCTTTGAAAGCACGTTGATGGTTATATTATAATAAGAAGAACAATTATATTTACTGTTAGTGAATTCACCAGATGCATCATAATTTTTAATTATTTATTACTTACTTCAAAGGTTTGTTTTACCTTCTATCTTCCATATACAAATTTTAAGGATTATCACAAGCATGTATGCTATTTTTGTGCACATATACATAATTAATTACTATAGTTGTCTTGTATGCCAAGTATTTATTGTAATTAATATAAAAGTCATTTAAGCTTTAATTCTTTAACTTGTATCACTTACTGTCAATTTTCGTTTACTCATAAGTCATTTTTAAAATGTAGTCAAGTACTTAGGAGGCACAGACAAGCAGACCTCTGTCATAATTTTTAGGCCAGCCTGGTCTATATAGTAAGTTCTAGGTCAGTCAAAATCACATAGACAAATGACCATGTGTTGCAGGGGGTAGAGTGAGGGAAGTTTCTTATCTTCCTAATTCTAAAGAAATTGGATTATTGGATCAAAGTGTACAAAATGCTCAATTGTCTTGCCAGTTTGAAGGTATTAATTTCCAAAAATAATGAATGCATGACCATGAGTAATGTCTGGTCATGTTTCTTTATCATTTAACAGGTATTTGTATTTTCATACAGCAGATATTCATAGAGAATCTTTTGTATGTTAGAGCGTATGAGTGCAGGTACATATGCCATGTGCCACATTGCCCATGTGGAAGTCAAAGAGCAATCTTTGGATGTTGGTCTTTGTCTTTCTACCTTTTTGAGACAAGGTCTTGTGGATATCTCTCCTTTTCCTCCTGGCCTATTGGCCACTGGTCTATGAGTACAAAGGTGCAGAAGCAAGTGGCAACAGAAAGCTTTCTATGTGGCCAGTGAGTATGGAGACAGCCCTTCAGAAGACTACTTTCAGTAAAACAGCTCAACTTTATTCCAGAATATAAGGAATATATAGGAATTGGAGAACCTCGAGACAAACCTTAATTTGCATTAAGTGACACACTCTTATCACAAGGCTTCATATTGGCCATTATGGTCCTATCAAAATGTCTAGAGCACTTGCCTAATTACCATGTGGGTCATCAGGGAAAGGGTGTTTGCAGAAAACTGTATCAAGGGTCACCCTTGAAATAAGTCAGGTGTCTTTGGCCTAGAAACATCCTCCAGATAAGGCTAGGTAGAGAGCAGGAAGCTTTCCTGGAGGGAGGAAGTCCTCCTTGTTACCAAGCTTAGAGAAAGAAGCAATCTTTAATGTCTAATATTGGGGTATTTCGTGGTGTGGCAGAGGCAAAGGGGAAGCTGTACTGAGGGGAGGCCACACTGAAGTAAGCCCAAATTTTCATACTCTTATTAAATGCTCTCAGATCCTGGAGGAGCCCAGGTCCAGTTTTATTTTTAATGACAAAAACTGGGTGTTCTAGGGGCTTCTAGAGGGGTGAATGTTTCCATGTCTAATTGTTGTTTAACTGGTTATAAAACACTTAATTTCTCTCTGTTTAAAGGCCACTGTTCTACCCAGACAGGGTCTTCTGTGATCCACTCTAGGCACAGAGTGAGGTATTCAACAGTAGTCTTAAGATGGAGGTCTTTTGATCTTAATATTTTTGGTAATCTTCTTTGGTAGACTTTCTCATGTCCCAGTAGCAAGGACATTAAAATCTTCTAGGACTTCTCTTTCTAGTAAGTTAGTGACCACGTTGGCCACTAGGGATCTAATTGTCCATTTGTTTCATCTGAGTCATCCCATCTATAAAAGTATTGGTTATAAATGCTCGAGAGAGACCACCTACCCCCATTAGTTGGAGTCTGGGTAAGAGGATCCAATGTGTGCAGACTTGGCTTGTCTTAGAATGGTTTTGTCTGCTCCTGTATCTATCAGATATTTGAAATTGTATTGTCAATTTTAATCAAAAGTTTGGGGTGAGAGTCTTCAGGTACGTTAGTGACCCAGTGGATTTGTGGACCTTTCCCTCTTAATGGCTGGGCTGAGGGCTGCCCCTTGTGTAGTTTACAGGCAGTAGGGGTTTGCCTTCTTTGTCAGTTTTGAATTTGCAGTCCCTCCTCCAGTGAAGACCTTTGTTATAACTGGGTGGGGGAACAGTTTTAGAGGGTTTAGAGGCAGTTGAATTGTTTTTTGAGCACCCCTTTCCAATGTCCTGTCTCTCTACATTTAAAACATTTTGAGTTAGACCATGTTGTGACTGCACAGGCTTTGGCAAGGGAGGAGGCCTGATATGAGGCAGTCCCAATGTCATAAATAGCCACGATCCATTGATGGTAATGTTTATTTTTTAGTCTGTGACAAGCCTGTCTGTGCTCCATGGTCATTCCTTCCAGACAAAATTATTTAGTAGCCTTTCTTTGTCCATAGGTTCTGTTATTTTTCTGTCTAGACTGACTTATACTTTAACTTGGTTGTTTTTTAAAGGTCAGTGAAGAGACTCCCAAGTCCTATGGACAGGGGAGTCAAAAGGTCCAGGCTTGAGCACACATATACAGACCTGTTCAAAGCATCTGGGGATTGAGGAGGGGAGGCTTTGTATTCTGTGGGAAAATTACCCTGATAGAACAATTGGTCATAATTCCAGTTTATTAATCAAGAAAGGGGGATTGTCCTTATTGTGCTCCTATTTATTGATTATGTAATTCATTTTTTCCAGCCTGTATTTGACATTCATCTCTAATTAGGGCTTACCATTGTACAAATAGAAGACTGGGACAAGTGGATGGACATATGTCTCTGCAGTCTTGGGTAGTTAAAAGGGTGCTATTGAAATTCTATATAATAGACTGGTCCAAGGGATATGAATTCCATCCTCCCAGACAGCTAGTATAACCCTTTTAAATCCTTGAGAGGGATACTTGGCTAACAGAATTGTCTTGTTACACTTAGAATAACAGGGAAGGTCCCTATGGTGGAGGCTCTGGATCCCTAGGCCATTGAGGCTGAGGAAACTGAGGACAATTGTTCCCAGTATCTCTGATATTGCAGAGCTGCTCAAAGGCTGTGGTGGGAGGTGCCATAATGTGGGGCCCAGAAAGCGGGAGGGGGTTCATCTGGAGGTTGAAAGGGTCTTTGCCTTGATATTTGGGTCTCTGCTTTCTGTAATCAACGAGGACTCTGATTATTTTCCTCTGGAGCCAATGAGAGCTCATAAGGGGCAAGGCAGGTATCAGTCAGCAATGCCTTCCTATAGGTTCTTTGTCATTGATTAGGTCAGACTAACTGACCCACTTGCTTCTGGAGATTCACCTGTTTCCTCCTCCTATTTCTGCAAGCATTCTGGGATTACAGACACTGTGTCACTGCTTCCAGATCTCAGATATCCAGACTCAGGTTGTCAGGATGGCCAGTAGGTTTTGTTTTCTCATTTGTCATCTTCAGAGTCTGTGAAAAACTTTTATTATCTTCTGTTGCACTCACAGTAATACTTTGAGTGTCTTTTCTTACTTATTTATTATTTTAGTAAATATCATGTTTGCCCTTCAGATTAACTAACAATAGCAATCTATGTTGAAAACGTTTAGAGATCTAGCCAGTTGTTTTCAATCAGCAGGACATGCCCTGTAGCCATGAGACAACAGTGATGATTGTTAGCACAGGCAGAGCAGAGCACAGCCTAGGGCTGCATCACCTCATCTAGGAGCTAAAGATCTGATGTGCTTAGTTTGTGTCTTGACATTATTTTAAAAGATCCATGAGTCACAAAAATATAAAATTTGACTGACTCATGAATTTTGAAGTAAAGTAAGGCATATGATCTAGTGATAATGGGACAAGCAATTGTGAAGTGATTAAGCAGAAACATGTTTAAGCTGTGTTTGTTCAATTAACACCTTGTCTAAAATAGCTTCCTATGCATGGATGAAAATGCAGGAAATGTTTTTCATTTTATTTGTTTATACAAGTTTTTTTCTTTTATTGCCAGTATAAAGTTAAAATTATAGCACTAAAATTTATTAGTGCATATAATAGGTTTTTCTTCATTGGGTTTATTCTAAAATATTTATTTCTTATGCTATTTTTAATTGAAAACATTTTTCCATACAATATATTTTATCATCGTTTTCCCTCCCCAGTTCCTTCCAGATCCTCTCCATCTCCCTACCCACTCAACTTTATGTTCTCTCTCTCTCTCTGAAATAAATGAAAAGAAGAAACACAAAAGAAACATAAAAACAGAAATAAACAAGCAAAATGCTGATATAAGACAAAAAATAAAATACAAAAATAAAACAAAATGAGGGAAAAATATACAATGACACCATTGAACTTAGTTTGTGTTTACCAATACTGGGCATGGTGCCTGCTCTGAATGTGGTTAATACACCCATAAGACTGACTGAAGAAAACTGACTTTTTCCTTTGCCAATGGGTATCAATTGCAGATAGCTTCTTGGTTAGATATAGGAGCCTGTGTCTACTTTTCCCTCTCAGTTCTGTAACCCCATCTGGATTGAACATCTGCAGGCCTTGTGGATGCTGCATGGTAGTTGTGATAAATCAGTCCTGCTGTGTCTGAAAGATACCATTTCTTTTGAGTTATACATCAATCTGGCTCTTAGACTCTTCCACCTTTTCTTCTACAAAGATGCCTGAACTTTGAGGAAGGACTTTGATGAAGACATCCCATTTGGGACAGAGTGCTCCAAAGTCCACACTCTCTTCACATTGTCCATTTTATGGGTCTCTGTGTTAGTTACATTTATTGTAAGAAGTTTCTCCAATGAGAATTGAGTGAAGGGCTGATCTCTAGGTCTGGAAGTCTTTTACTGTTGTGTTCCTTTAGCAGAATAATAGTAATAGATTTTTCTCTAGGCCCATGACCTATCTAATCTCAGGCTCTTGGACACTTTAGCAACAGCAGGAGTGGGTTCCATATCATGGAGTGGACCTTAAATATAATTATTTAAAAAGTGGTTGATAACTCCTATAACATTCGTCCAACCATTACAACAGTTTATCTTACAGAGAAGTCACTGTGATAGATTGCAGGGTTATAGCTGGGAGATAGTGAATATTGTCTTTTTCCTCTGGTCTCATGCCGCGTCATTACAATGCCATGAATGCTTGTTAGTAGGAGTCAAACTTCTAGTTAGGCACCGGCTCTAATTCTCCATATTTGATGATATGTATGATGTTGCCTTTAGCAATAAGGCTTTACATCAGGTTGTGGAGAATGATCAATAGCCTTGGTTATGTCTGATGATTTCCTTAGGACCCCTTGGCTGATGACACATAAAAGATAGACCCCATTCTTTGTGCTGGAGGTTTTACTTGATAGCATAAAATGTCTAGTTGGGACATTGTCTCGCCTATTATTTGGTGATCACTTTAGGTTCCTTTCATAGGTGTATATATTTTAGGAACTTCTACAGTAGTACATTTCCACACGTTTTTTCAAATGACCTTGACCTTAGTATTAGTTGTCCTCCCCATATTCTGTCCTTTACCTTTTTCTCCATCTCCTTCTCTACTTAATCCTATTCTAGTTCTCCCTGTCTCTCTATAACAATACATATATATATATACTATTTCTATTTCCTTGGGAGATCATCTTCTCCCCCCAAGACACTTCCTAGGTACTTGTTCAGATTGTAGCACATGTATAGAAGACTTAAAAACCAATATCCACATATAAAGAAAACATATAATATTTGCTTCTTGGTATCTGAGTGATTTCTATAGCTTTATTCATTTACCTGAGAATTTCATTTTTCTTAACTACTGAATAATAGTCTATCATATAAATGTCACATTTTCATTATCCATTCATCAGTTAGTGGACATCTAAGCTGTTTCCAACTTCTGGCAACTATGAATAGAGCAGCAATGAACATGGATAAGTATCTCTCTAGTAGGGTGTAGAGTCTTTGGGTATATTCCCAAGAGTGGTATAGCTGGATCTTGAGAAACTACCACACTGATTTTAATAGTGGCTGTACAAGTTTGTACTCCCATGAGCAATAAAAGTGCTATTCACCATATTTTTGCCAGCAAGTGCTACCATTTGTTTTATTAATCTTGGCCATTTTGACTGGCATAAAATGAAATCTCAAAGTAGTTTGAATTTGTAGTTCCCTGATGACTAAGAATGTTGAACATTTCTTTAAGTGTTTCTCAGCCATTTGAGTTTCCTCTATTGAGAATTCTCTGTTTAGATTTATACCCCATTTTTAATTGGACTATTTGGTTTTTGATATTGTTTCTTTAGTTCTTTATATATTTTGGATATTAGCCGTCTATTAGATATGGAGTTGGCAAAAATCTTTTCCCATTCTGTAGGCTGCTATTTCATCTGAATGACAGTGCCCTTTGTCTTACAGAAGCTTTTCAGGTTCATAAGATTCTATTTATTAATTGCTGGTCTTAGTGTTGTGCTATCAGTGTTCTGTTCAAAAAGTCTTCTTGCCAGTGTGTTCAAGCTATTTCTCACTTTCTCTTCCATCAGGTATGGTGATTATTGTCCCCCATTATACTCCCAATAAAATTTACCTGAGGATCAGAGGGAAAAGCCAGGCACTATATAGAAGTCAGGACAATGGTAGCACACACCTTTATTCCTATCACTTGGGAGGCAGGTATCTGTCCGGATCTCTGTGAGCTCAAGGCCACACTGGCAAGAGAGCCAGGCATGGTGGCACATGCCTTAAATTCCAACATTAGTTAACCATGGAGGTCTGGAGGGCTGTACAGACAGATAGGAAGTGACAGGGTTGGACAGGAACAGCCTGTGCTGTTTGCCCTGCTTGGAGACAGAGAGCTAGGGGCAGTGGTTTGGTCTGCAGCCTACAAGCTCAATAGTTAAGCCCAGAGGGGTGCACTGCACTGGCATGGAACTCCCTCTGGAACCTGCCAACTGAATAGGGCCGTTCCTGGGCCCTGTCAGCCAGCACCCAGCAGGGAGCCACTGCAGCTGCAGTCCATGCTGCTTGACCTGCTGAGAGACAGAGAGTGTGGGCAGCAGTGCTGCTGGCAGGCTACAAACACAAAGGTGGGCCTGGTGAACCTGGGGTACCAGACACAGAGGGCAGGGAGGTGTGATGTCCATTGTCTATACCACTTCCGAAGCCATGTTTCTGTCCATGGGCTATTTTGTGACTGAGGGCCATGTCTGGGTCCACGTTCTCCTGCAGCCAGGGGCTGCATTGATATCCATGGCCCATCTACCACTTAAAGGCCATGCAGATGTCAGTGGTCTGTGCCTCCTCTGGGGCCATGTTGGTGTCTGTGGGCCATGCTGTCAAGGGGGCCTATATTGGACATAAGTGGCCTGCACTGACACCTGAGGTCATGTTGATGTTGGCGGCCCATGCTGTTGCTGAGGGATATGTCTGTGTCTGCCTGTCTCTACCACCAAAGGCCATGTGGATGCCCATGGTCTGTGCTGCCACCAAGAGCCATGTTGGTTATAGACTGCCTGGGATGCCATCTGGGATCATGTTGATGTCCTTGGCCTGTGCTACCACTGAGGACTATGATGGTGCTGTTGGTGTGCAATGTCTGTACTGCCACTGGTGACCATGCTGAGGTGTGTGACACTGCACTGATGCTGAAGACCATGTAGTCCATGCTGTCACCAGAAACCATGTGTAAGTCCATGGTCCAAGCTCCTACTGACTTAAAGGGCAAGCAAGCCACTTTTGCTGAGATATTTATGACTACAGACTCACATTTGAAAAAGAGGGACATATAAGGTTTCTGTGAAAACCACTACCCCAACCCCCAACACCATCCCAAAACATAGCAGCCTAGAAAGAAATCCATTAGGAGAACTCTTTAAAAATGCAATAAGGATGCTGAAGTGTTGATATCCACAACTGATAGCTCTGACAGAGGTGCAGGTGGTGAAGGACTTGGCTTTCTTTTGGGGCTGATCACTGGGAGTTTGACCATGCTCCAGTGCAACACAAATTGGACAGGTTGGCGGGGGGAATCAGTAGGCTCACATGGCACACCTAGAAGGATTGGGAAGTGAGTGTGCTCAGGGTTAATGATGTGAAATTCCCAAATAATAAAAATATTATGAAAAATATTTGTCAGCTGTGGGAATTTTCAGTTGGAATTTTTAGGGTCACTTTTTGTGTACTATCATATGATTTGCAAATAAAGATACTTTGACTTCTTCCCTTCCTATTTGTATCCTCTTTATCTCCTTCAGTTGTCTTACTGTTCTAGCTAAAACTCCAAGCATTATATTGAGTACATCCACAGAAAAAGTGGACACCCTTGTTTTTTTTCCTGATTTTAGTGGAAACGCTTTGAGTTTCTCCCCATTTTGACTGCTATTGGCTGTGGGCTTGCTGCAATATCCTTTACTGTGTGTTGAGGTATGTCCCATATATTGTTAGTCTCTCCAGGGTGTTTATAGTGAAAGATATTGGATTTTGTCAAATGTGGTAATATTTGTGTACCCCAATAATACTTATCTGGGGATTAGAGAACAGAGCCAGCCACCAAATTAGACATAGAGGTCAGTGTGGTGGCACACACCTTTAATCCTAGCATTCAGAAGGCAGAGATCCATCCAGATCTCTGTGAGTTCAAGGTCACACTGGAAACAGAGCCAGACATGGTGCACGCACCTTTAATTCTAGCACTAGTTAACTATAGAGGTCTGGAGGTCTGTACAGACAGACAGGAAGTGATAGAGCTGGCAAAAAGAGGAAGTGATATAGCTGGGCAGAGAGAGGAAGTAAGATGGCAGGGCACAGAAAGGTATATAGGCCTAAGTACACAGGAAGTAATGTGGTGGTATTGTGTTCCCCCAAAATATTGTGTACCCTAATAAACTTATCTGGGATCAGAGAACAGAAAAGCCACTAGATATGTAGACTAGAAAATGTTGGCACTCATGCCTTTAATCCTAGCATTCCAGAGGCAGAAATCCATCTGGGATCTCTGGGAGTTCAAGGCCACATTGGGAACAGCCAGGCATGGTGACAACCTTTAATCCCAGAAAGCAAGCCTTTAATCCCAGGGAGTGATGGTAGAGGCAGAAAGATATATAAGGTGTGAGGACCAGGAACTAGAAGCATTTAGCTGGTTAAGCATTTGGCTGGTTAAGCTTTTAGGTTTTGAGCAGCACAGTTCAGCTGAGAGCCATTAGGATATGAGGACACAGAGGCTTCCAGTCTGAGGAAACAAGATCATCTGAGAAGTTGGCCAGGTGAGTTTAGCTGTGGCTTGTTCTGTCTCTCTGATCTTCCAGTGTTCACCCCAATACTTGGCTCTGGGTTTGTTTTATTAATAAAAACTCTTTAAGATTCATGCTACAAAGTAATTCTTGGGCTGAGTATTTCCTAGCAGTAAGAACTTGTGGCTTGGCTTGTTCTATTCCTCGGATCTCTCAGTTTTCACCCCAATATCTGGCTCTAGGTTTTTTTCATTAATAAGACCATTTAGCAATTTCTTACAGTCAAAGGTCTTTCCTGCATCTCATGAGATGATCATGTGGTTCTTGTCTTTGGGTCTATATATGTGGAGGATTATGTTTATTGATTTACACATGTTGAACTATCTATATCTCTGGAATGAAGCCTACTTGATCATAGTAGATAATGTTTTCAATGTGTCCTTTGAAAACAGCTTCTTCTCTCATACCATACAGAACAACCACAGTTTCCCCTTCCTCCACTCCTCCTAGCTCCTCTCTTCCTCAGATCCACTCCCCCTCAAAATCCTCTTCAGAAAAGAGTACACCTTTTAGAAACTACAGCCAAACAGGACAAAACAAGTCCAAAAAGATAAGGCAAAAGAACCAATAGCTGAGGAGCCCCCAACTAAATCAGGTTCTCTGGATAAGTGAGACAGTTGATTAGCTTGATCTGTTTGGGAGGCATCCAGGCAGTGGGACTGGGACCTGTCCTCAGTACATGAGCTGGCTGTTTGGAACCTGGGGCTTATGCAGGGACACTTGGCTCAGCCTTGGAGGAGGGGACTGGACCTGCCTGGACTGAATCTACCAGATTGAACTCAATCCCCAGGGGAGTCTTTGCCCTGGAGGAGATGGAAATGTGGGGTGGGCTGGGGGAAAGGCGAGGAGGGAGAAAGGGGGAGGACAAGGGAATCCGTGGCTGATATGTAAAAATAAATTAAATTATAAAATAAAAAATACCAAAAAAG
The DNA here is from genome assembly GCF_004664715.2 of Peromyscus leucopus. NCBI lineage: Eukaryota > Metazoa > Chordata > Mammalia > Rodentia > Cricetidae > Peromyscus > Peromyscus leucopus. Next base: position 16,617,396 of record NC_051084.1, read on the forward strand.
TTAAAAAAAAAAAAAGTCCTCATACTGAGGCAAGACAAGCAGCACAATAGGAGGAAAAGAGTCTCAAGGGCAGGCAAAAGAGTCAGAGATACACCAGCCCCCACTGTTAGAAATTCCTCAAAAACACCAAGCTAACAACCATAGCATACATGCAGAGTACCCAGTGCAGACCCATGTAGGGCCCGTGCCTGCCATTTCAGTCCCTGTGAGTCTGTGTGAGCTCTGCTTGGTTGACTCAGTGGGCCATGTTCTCGATGTGTCCTTGAATTCAGTTTGAAAGTATCTTTTGAGAATTTTTACATCTATATTCATAAGTGATATTTGACTGTAATTATTTTCTTCTTTGGGGGAGACAGTCTTTATGTAGCTTTGGTATCAAGGCAATAGTGGCCTCATGAAAATGACTGGGCAATGTTCCTTTAGTTTATATTTTGCAGAAGAATTTCAGGATTATTTGAGTTAATTCTCCTTTGAAAGTCTGGTAGAATTTTGTACTAAATTCATCTGACCTTGGGCTTTTTGGGGGTGGGATTTGGGGAGACTTAATTACTGCTTCTATTTCACTAGGTATAAAGGGTTTATTTAAGTTACTTACTTGATTGTGCTTTAATTTTGGTAGGCTGTATATATGTATATCAAGAAATTCATCCATTTCTTTCAGTTTTTCCAGTTTAGTGGAGTACAGATGTTTAAGGAACATCCTTATGATTGATTCTCTGGATTTACTCAGTGTCTGTTGTAATGTCCTATATATATATATATATTATAATATGTATAAACTGCATCAAATCATGGTCTCTCTTTTTATTAATTATTGTTACATATGTACACATACACATGCTCCTAAATACATAAGTATAACTTGTTCAGTATGTATAATGCTACTTATATGTATGTCTTCATGGCTGACCATTTGGTATTGGATAATTAATTGGTATGCTCTTCTCTAGGTGAGACTATTTCTCCTGCTCTCACCATACCTTAGTTGCCTGTAGTAATTGTGTAGTGTTGAATCCTCATGGGTTTTCCCCAGCCACTTTAGTGTGTCTATTTTTATTGTCCTTGTTCAGATCATGTTAAGGTTGTCATGTTAGTGAAACTTCATATATATAGCTGGCATTTTTAAAAGACATAATCTCACAACAAACTCCTTATTGTTCTATCTCTTACAATTGTTCTACTTCCTCTCCTCAGTTACCCCTGAACTTTAGGTTTGGAAGTTGTTTTATAGATATATCCAGGGGGACTGGGCTCCACAACTCTGCATTTTGATTTATTATGGTTTTCTGTAATGGTCTCCATCTGTTGCAAAGAGAAGTTTCCTTAATGAGTGATGAGGGCTACACTTATCTGTGGGTATAAAGACAAATATGTAGGATGTATTTATGAATTATTTTGATGTAGTAAAGGTGCAGTTGTAGGCTCCTTCTGAGATCCACGGCATTAATAGGCCTGGGTAGTTGGCTACATTTCCAGTACCAGACATGATTTCCCTCTTATTGAATGGGTCTTAGTCCAATTACAGACCTGTTGGTTACTGCCAAGGAATGCAGTACCCTTAGGGTTATTGTGTGCTGTCATGACACAGTCATAACTGTGTAAGACTGTTACTTGCTTCTTTTCTTTGGAAGCTTTCATGGCACCTTGTGGAACCATTAAAGCTAGTCCTTGAGGAGGAACTGTGTCCAGCTCAGGGACCACTGAATCTATGTCTGAAGTGCATGGTATCTTCAGTAGTAGGGACTTACATTCCACCTCTGTATGGCAGCCAACAGCAGTAGCAGCAGTCTGAAATGTTTGGGGAGTCTTGTGGACAACACTGACAAACAGCTCAAAAGAGGGTTTCTCATGTCTAGTAACACTTATTCTGTAGTCACTCTGCTGAGCTCTTTTTGTGAGTCAATTAGCAGTCACATTCATTTTTCCAATTAGAAATCAACCATGGAAAAGAATGAAATAGCTCTTCAAAGTCACTTTAAAAAAGAAAAAGAAATGACTGAATCACATCCTCGAGTGATCTGATTCGAATGCCTGCATGATGACATAATACAGTATACCTTCTCAAGTTTAACAAAAAATAGAACTCCTCACAGACTCTACATGTTGTCAACACCATGGATATGAACTACTGGAAGCAGCACAGCCCATCACAGCAGTTTTAGAAAGGGAATCTGACAAAATCTGAAACCTATTCACTTTTTTCTGTGTGGATCCTATTTCCCATAATTTTATATCAGTTAAAAGAGAAGAACAAAATCTTATAGTACTTATCTTAATAGAATTTGTTAGTATGTTACTTATTAATACTAAGAAAAGTATCTATAGAAGTGCTGTACCTCTTCATGTGAAATGATAATCATCAAACTATAAAGCTCACCTCTCTGCTATTGTAATGACAAGAAAGTGAAAAAGCATGTATTTCACAGTGGATATGACTTTTAACAGTATTATTAAATAAATTCCCCAAATTATAACTTATTAAATATGAATCAGGTTCATAGGAAGCTGAATTATCCCTCAGAGGGGCTTTACAAAGATAGTATAGATACTATAGTATAGAAGCCATGATGAGGCGCTAAGGAGAAAGAGCATTACAAGATATACACAATGAATAGTATGGTGTGGTCCTGAGAGAGAGAAAAACAGACATTTCCAATCCTAGAATACTAGGAGATTATACCATGGGCTGTGTGCTGGAGTCTTGAAAGGAGAGAGCCTTCATTCCATATGGTAATGGAAATTTCTGACTCTTACATATTTCAGAGGATTCATACTGTGTGACCTACATGATAGAAGTCAGAAGGTACTAATAATTATAATTAATGGTTGTCTTGCAACTACAAGTATTTGGTGGAGGCTGTGAGACCTCACCATACTTTGTCAACTGTCTGTCACAGAGAGCTTTAGCAGGGAGAGACATGGCCTGATTTCTGAAGGAGAGAAAGAGGGCAGCAGTAGGGGCTATGATTGAATAATCTAGTCTATATATTTCTATAAAATAGATATTGCTTTATAGAGCAGTATCAGAGAGAAATGGAGCCTCAAGAAAGAGTGATGTCAACCTTTGCTCAAACTTCTTTCATGCATAATTAAGCTTAGTAAGCATCATTTGTATCTAAGCAAAATGCTGTGTGTTTTTAAAATATAATTATTTATTTAAGAGTGAGGTTCAGAGAAAACAGAGTAAAGAATATCAATATATATTGTATAAATATGCAGTCTTATGGTTATTAATGAAAATTTTCAAGAGTAACAGTAAACATTGGTTTATGGTTTAGGAAATCAATTACTTTGATGGATATTTAAGTTTTCTGTTAGAATATACATTTTCTCAGAATGTACGAGTTATCTATACTGTTGTATTCCCATTGTGGTACTCAATCCAGCAGCAGCAGACCCCAGGTTCCTGGGTGCCACCTGAGTTTTCATGAGTCAGAATTACTGAGTGTGAGGTTCAGGAACCTGAGCTGTAACAAAACTCTCTGAAAGATTTTCACGTCAGCTGAGAACCATGGAGCTGGGGACAATAACCCCAGGTTCACCAGCTTGCTAACTTTTTATGTAGAACTTGAATGGTCCAAGTCCCAAATGATAGAAAGAAAATGAAGTACATTGATGATTAAATTTAAGCTTCTGTTTTGACTGATTCCTTTTCTCTAAATAAACCCTACAGCAAACCTGTCCCCCAAGATATACATGCATCTGTGGCTCTGAAAAAGAACTCTCAGAGTTGTCTGTCAGCTTGGGTAGCCTTAGATTAGTTCTCCACACTTAGATGAGAGAAAAGGGAGAGTGTATGGAAATTCTTACAGTTCTTTCTGCTCTTAAAATTAAGTTTGCAATGGAAATCTGTGATTCTAAGTAGGAAGAAAGCTCATCTTTCTGACAGGGAACTGATTTTTAAAAGTCTATATATTAGTTATTCAGATGAATATCTCACCTTCTAATTAATACTTAAAATTCTGGAATGCAATTTAATTTTCTAACATCTTCCAACAGTCCTAAATTCTGGTAAGACTCTTATTAGGGAGAGGTAAATTACTAATATCCCAAATTTTATAATAGACTGGAGTCAAACTATAAAATAGAAAATTATTAGAAAATTGAGTCTTGAGTTTTCATCATATGATCTATCTCCTTGGTCATATGTGCCTAAATCCTGCTTGAGGTTGCTATGGTCTGAAAGAACACACCAGAACTTCATCCTATCTATGAATAGTACCTAATGATCGATGAGGAATTTTTATAAGATTACTATAGTAAATGTTAATCTTGAAAGCTGCTAAAATACCCATAAGGGAATCAAATACAAATCAGAGTAAACTACCATGTAAATGTAAATATAGAGAGTCATAAGGAGGATAAACTAATGGTTTAATAACATGTATATATTGCATGGCATATTTCTTAACATTTGCAAGTCTGCTCTCACTCTCAGGTTTCATAAAATATTCTGTAATGAATCATAATGCCATTTTTATCAAGGTAGGATATTTCACTTCATGGCAATCATAACTCTCCATACACTTGTTATGTAATTTATATATATATTTATCATTTGATTGACCAGTCTTGGTAAAATTTTTATGTGAATATTATCTTTTTTGTTTGTTTGTTTGTTTATCCGAGACAGGCTTTCTCTGTATAACTTTGTGACTCTCCTGAATCTCGCTCAGTTAGACCAGGCTGACTCGAACTCAGAGATCTGCCTGGCTCTGCCTCCTGAGTGCTGGGATTAAAGGCATGTGAATATTATCTTTAAATGAGTCTCAGTCACAGGATATTAAAATTGCCAACATATGCTTAAGAAATTTCTATGTGAAGTTTTGGGCTTTGAGTCAGGTCTAGCATCACAGTTTGCTAAAACAGCATGGAAAGATGTATTCTGATATGACCGTGAGTTCCCAGTGGGCCCAAATGCACACATCAGGCAGATACAAATCTGGTTGGCAACAGAGTAAGGTTCCACATCAAATTTTGGTGAAAATTGCTGATAGACTGTAGCTAGAGTTTTCCTGCTTTGCCACAGTCAGGACAAATCTTTGTCACCTGCCAGTCCCACAGCCACTCAGATTCAACAAAGTAAACACAGAAACTTATACTGCTTACAAACTGTATGGCCATGGCAGGCTTCTTGCTAACTGTTCTTATATCTTAAATTAATCCATTTCTATAAATCTATACCTTGCCACATGGCTTGTGGCTTACCAGAGTCTTCAATAGACTCTCTCTCTGCTGATTAGGGTTGAGTCTGGAGCATCGCCTGGTACACGATGCTACCATAGGAAGCTGGTAAAATCAAGAGCCAAATGATGATTCAAATGTGTTATAGTTTTAACAGTCCAAACTTTATGGTCTAGAAATTGAAGCCAGGCAAGATATGTGATATGATGTCAACCTATCTTTTGGAAACTGCCTTGTATGAACCCTCTATAAATTAGTCCAGTAAATTTTGAGGCATGTGTTTTTATGGCTTACCATTTTATGTGATTGTTTTCTCTAACATTTATCAGATTATTAAACATCCTTCATCACCTCCCATCTAATCACAATGTGTTCAAATAGAATGATGTATTTAAAGACCCTAAAAGTCTATATATTAAATTCATATAAACAGTCATCATCCAAATCATATATTTTTTACAGAATCATCTATAGGCGGCTAAAACTCAATACACTTCACAAATTCACTGGAGCCAAAGTCAAGAATATTTTCATTAAAAACCAGTATTGTATTCCTACTAATGACTTTAAAATCATGGGTTTTTACCAGTGAAATGAAAATAACAATCTCTGTTTAAGTAATCAGTTGTTTCTTTTAAAAATTTTATACTACTTTTTGAGATTATGATAAAATTACATCATTTCTCCCTTTCCTTTCCTTCCTCCAAACCATCCTATATATCACTCCTTGCTCTCTTTCAAATTCATGGCCTCTTTTCATTAATTAATAAGTTAAAGCATACATGTATATGTGTATATAATACAACTCCTGTACATAAGGCCCAGAGATCATTAAAAAAGAGGGAAAAGAAAGATTGTAAAAGTGAGAGGATCAGGGAATTTGCTGTGCGGTTGTGTCTCCCAGGAATGCCAAAAGCTACATCCATAAAGCCACACTATCATTACTACCTGAACATGAGCTGACAAGGACAACAGCAATAGATAGGCTAATGTGGGTCGGGGAAATCCCAGGAGGCCTCAATCCTACAAATTAACATTTTCTGAGACAGTAACCATGACTTTACCACATTTTCATCCACCTGTAGCAACTGCTTTCCTAATAAAAACATGTAGGAAATATGAGCTATTCAAACTTTAGATTATCACATCCAGAATGTGACTGACAAATTACATGCTTGCAGACATAAACTGTGAAATAAGCAATGTTGGATAAATGTACTGTCTTTCTATGGCATTGCACATATGTTTTTATTCCAGGTACTATCATAAATTCTATCCACAAAATAGTTGGCAAAAACATAACCAAATGAGTGGATTCTTCCTCACAGGGTTCTCTGACAACTGTGACCATCAGCTCTTACATGATTTGCTTTTCATGGTGACATACCTATTGGGATTGGCAGGTAACCTCATCATTTTCACCATCACAACACTGGACCATAAGTTCAATCTCCAATTCCATTATTTCCTAAATCACTTTTCCTATCTCAATGTCACCTACTTTTCTGTCACAATTCCACACTCAGAAAGTTCCTTGGTGGTACTACCTATATTTCATATGCTCTGTGTGCTACATGTTTTCTTCTTTGCTTCTTTGGCCTGGCCAAGGTGTTCATTCCTACAGTGATATTTTATGACCACTATGTGATCATTTGTATCCACTGCACTATGATGTCATCATGGGTTCCAGAAAGTGCAGATGGGCTGTGATAGCTGTGTGGTTAAGTAGAGGCATACCAAGTTTAGATGAAATTTTCCTGGTCCTGCCTGGCTCCCCAAACCTGTGGCCGCTTGGACCCAAGTAAACACACAGAGACTTATATTAATTAAAACTACTTGGTCATTAGCTCAGGCTAACTATTGACTAGCTCTTACACTTAAACTAACCCATAATTCTTATTTATGTTTAGCCACATGGCTTAGTATCTTTTCTCAGTTTTGCCTTCACATCTTGCTTCCTCTGTGTCTGGTTGGCAACTCCTGACTCAGCCTTCCTGTTCCCAGAATTCTCCTCTCTGCTTATCCTGCCTATACTATACTTTCTGCCTGGCTATGGTCAGTCAGTGATTTATTTATCAACCAACTCAGAGCAACACACATTCATAGCATACAGAGCAATATCCACAACACCAGGAATCTTGTACACAGCAACCACATTTTCTATCAGATTCTACAGGGTTAAAAATAATCAACCAATTCTTCTGTGATGTTCCTCATTTACTGAAACACTCCTGCTCCAACTAATGGCTGCAGGCAACAATATTTATAGATAAACTGCAATACACAGCTAGTGTCATTATAGATACTCAGTACAGTTTCTTTACAGGAACTATTAAAATCATTTTGTTGTTTAAAATTAAAATAAAATGAATCATTATACTTGTTAAATTCTATTATACTTAATGCTTCTCATGTATACATACATGGTGCACATGTGGAGGTCCAAGGATAACTTGTAGTGGGTAGCCATTCCAGCTTGGATCTGGAAGTTCCAACCCCCATTGAGATTCTGGCAACTGTCACGCCTACGAGGTGGGGCCAGGGGAGGCAACTGGAGACCCAAGACCTGGCTGGGCAAGCGCTCTCTCTGTTCTGGACAGTGGAGGTGGACCTAGCAGAGCTCCAGAGAACACCGCTGGACTTCGATACACCTTCCCCAGACCACACAACCTACCTTTCCCTTTTTTGTAAGTTACCCACTAAATAAATCTTCCTTTTAACTACGTGGAGTGGCCATAATAATTTCACCAATAATAACTTGCAGGATTCAGTTCTCTTTTTCAACAGTGTGGGACCTAGGAACAAAACTGAGGTCATGAGTCTTGACAGTAAATGCATTTCCCTACTGAGCCATGCAGCTGACCTCCAAACAATATTTTCTACCATGTCATGTCCATTGAGTATGAGTTTTTTTATATCAGTGGCAACAAATATTAAACACTCTGGGTCAAGACACAACATTAAATTTATAATCAAGAGTTTCTACTGCATAAATTAAAGCATTCACTATACTTGCTGTAAGACATAAACTCTGCCTTTGGAGTCACAAAACATTTTTAAAAAAGCACAATTTTATATATTCATTTTAATGGACTGTTTTAGTCTATTGAATTAGAAAAGAAGCATGAATTTTCCATCTACTACTATGCCTTCAATGTTTTTTATGTTGATGTCTAGACAATTTTACTGAATCACTATTATTATATATTGATTGCCTGACATAGATATGATAGGATGAAAGGGTAGATTATTGAATCTACTTTTAAAGAACAACTTGTTTAGAAATGTTTTACATTGCTATGGATTTTAGTTTATTGATACAAATTTAATTTAGTTATACTGATGTATATTTTTACTCTTGTTTAAGGTGTTATATTTGTACAACTCATTTGAAATTGTAATGTATAATTAAGAAATACAGATTAATAGTCATCTATGATAATCAAACTTGTAGTCATGTTAGTTAAGTTTTCTAGGTATTCATAGATATATTTCAGATAGATAGATAATCTTCAAACATGTCAAAGACCTACAGAATATGGCATTCAAAATGTTTTAAAAACAGACTTTCTGGACAGTGAGACACATCTGCTCCTCAGAGAGGGGATGGGCTACAAAGACACTCCATATGAAGTTTATCTTCTTCTTGGAAAAAATGGCCATTTAGGTAAGAAACTGTTCTTGCCTGGACTGCTTGACAAAACATTGTATTGACTGAACATGTAGAACCCTTAGGAAGGTGACCACTGAATTTTGCAAGGCAAGATGGTCCTTCAGTTTCCTGCTTCATGAAAGAGACTACCAGACATTCTACAGAACACAGAAAAATTAACTGAGAGACTCTAGGCCTATAAGCTAAAGAATGGATGCCCCAACTGTAGAAGTAACCATCTTATTAAATAAGAAACACAGAGCCAATATAAAGATGAAAGCTCAAGAGGTCAGAGCTAAGAGCCTTACTCTTCCTGCTTCAGCTGTCCTCTTCAGCCAAGAGAGCTACTTCCTGTGTGTTTGTCTTTATAAAGACTTTCTGTTCTGTCTTCTCATTGGTTATATACCCAACCACATGACCGCCTCGTCACTGCCTGTCTGTACAGACCTCCAGGTCTTCTATGGTTGGTATTGAGATTAAAAGCGTGTGTCTCCATGCTGGCTATATCCTTGAACACACAGAGATCTACCTAGCTCTACCTCCCAAGAGCTGGGATTAAAGGAGTACTCCACCACTGCCCAGCTTCTGCGATAGCTTGCTATTAACTCTGACCTCTTGAGCTTTCATCTTTACATTGGCTCTGTGTCTCTTATTTAATAAGAGGGTTACTTCTACATTTGGTGCCCAATGTGGCAAGAATCCATTAAAAACCTCTTGACTTGGCTTGGCGGCAGATCTGGTTTCCCGCCTAGGTGGCCCAGCTCCCTAGCTCGGGCCCAGGTTGGCTTGGTCTCAGGCTGGACTGACCATAGCCCCAAGAGGTTAGCTGCAGCTGGAGCTACTTGCTTAAAGCCAGTGCTACAAACAACTCAGGCCTGCCCTGCTGAACAGGGCCCTGCCTGTAAAGCCAACGCACATGGTCGGAGCTTAAGGAAGCCGGAGCCCAGGCTTGACTTGGCTCAAGCAGGAACACGTGGCTGGATTTAAGCTTTTAGCCTGAACTTGTGGCTACACTTTCTTGCGCTCTCTCTCTCTCTCTCTCTCTCTCTCTCTCTCTCTCTCTCTCTCTCTCTCTCTGGATTCACACGTTGGACACTAGGTGGCTATTTTGAAATTCCCTCAGATTTCTACTGTTCTATGCAGACTTGGTAAGTCAATTAAGATATCAGATATTTTAAAGGAAACTATTTAAAAGAGAAATTTTTTCCACATTTTTAAAAAAAATGGGTTTTACGTGTACATTGGAAGAAAAATGGGCTTTGTTTGAAATTTTAGGAAGTCTGACAATGGAACAACTATATGAGAAGATTAATGTTGATCAAATTATGCACTTTATTACTTTTCTTATCCTCATTTTACTATTTAAAAAGATAGTCAATTTAAGTGCCAGGATAAAAGTTTTAGAAAAACCTGTCAAACCTGTTAAAATAAATTAAACAGAAATTCAAATTCAGACAAGAAATTAACAGTGAAGTTGTTTCAAGATTGGATCATAAGGTTACAGAAAGAAAGCCTGTTTTCACACAATCACCCTTAATTTATCCGGTAACCGTACATCAGTTACCTGATCAAGTGAATATACAAAATATTTGGACTCCAATTGAAATGTTAGATTTACGAAAGTTTAAGGAGGCAATAGTATCTTATGGCATGCATTCCCCATATGTAAAGAAAATGTTAAACACCTGGTCAACTTATAATAGGATTATACCACAGAATTGGCGGGAGCTGGCACATGCTATTCTAGAACCCTGACAAAGGCTCCAGTGGCAAATGTGGTTTAAAGAGGAGGGTAAAAACATAGAAAAACAATGGAGGGATAAAGGAATACAAGTCTTCCAGGATCAGCTTGTTGGAGAAGGCCAATAGGCTTCAGTACAAACACAATGTTTATATGATATCCAAACCTTAATTCTATGTCGAATGGCAGCCTTGAATGAATGGGACAGAGTTGAGGAACCAGGAAAGAAAACTGAGTCATTTACAAAGGTTATACAGGGACCAAAAGAATCGTTCACAGATTTCTTATAAAGACTGGCTTCAGCAGTAAAGGGGATGGTCCCAAATTCAGAAGCTGGTCAGGTAATAATTGAATCTTTGGCCTTTGAGAATGAGAATGCAGCATGCAAAAGAATAATCAGGCCATTAAAGGCAAGATCTATAGCCTTGTAAAATTGGATTAGAGATGGTTAATGTTTAGGCCCATGACCATGATGATATGTGGTTAGGAGAAGCAATTTCAAAAGGTTTGAGAAATATTAGATGTTTTGTATGTGAAAAGCAAGGACATTTGAAAAGGGACTGTAAACAGGTCATTCCTATAAATGATGTTTCTTCAAGGAACAATGGCAACAGAATGCCCCTCCCTTCTGGAGTATGCAGAAGGTGTGGTAAGGGAAAACACTGGACCAACGAATGTAGATCAGCAAGGGACAGGCAAGGTAATCCTTTGCCTCGGGCTTTGGAAAACTCCCAGAGGGGCCTCAGGCAGCCCCCCACAGTAAATCCAGTTCAAACCTTTCCTGCAGTTGTAGAGGAAACCCCTACTCAGAGCAATTAAATAACCAAATGCCTATTGGAATAAATCATGCTGTTTGGGATGGTGAAACAGAGAGAATAGAAAATTCAGGAGAAAAGATAAAGAAAAAAATTTGGCAAACTTCTATAAATGAACAAAGACCAAAATTAACAATAAGAATGAATAGTGTTTTGTTGTCTGGTCTGGTAGACACAGGTGCTGATGTTACCATAATTGCACCAGAGTTTTGGCGTCCAACTTGGCCTCTTCAGGAGGTAAACGTTCAACTGTTAGGAATTGGAACATTATCTCAAGTGAAGCAGAGTGCAAGATGGTTTGAATGTATAGGTCTAGAAGAACAGAGAGAAAAATTAAAACCATATGTGGCTAACATAGCTATGAACCTGTGGGGTCGAGACCTGTTGCAACAATGGAATACTCAGATTAACATCCCTTCAACCTCAGAAACAAATCATAAACTAGCACATGTTTCTGAGAGAAATATTAGAAGATATTATTCTAATGAGTGGTCACCAGCTATCCATATTATACAAGAACAGGGCCCAATAACTGATGATCTTCCAAAGACACCAACAGCTCTACCTTTAAAATGGTTAACAGACAAGCCTGTATGGGTTCAGCAATGGCCTTTAACAACAGAGAAACTCCAGACTTTAGAAGAGCTGGTAGAAGAACAGTTAAATGCTCAGCATATTGAAGAATCAACCAGCCCTTGGAATTCTCCTGTACCCAACATTGCAAAAGAACTTTGGGTGACTGTCCAGGCAGCCAGCTTTCTCTGTCATTATAGATTTTTTGAAGTTGCTTACAATGTACTTCCTGTTTACTTAGATAACATTATATCCTTCTGGGGTCTTTGACGTAGTTGAAGACTAGATAGCTATAATTTTCCTTGGTTATGATAAAAGATAAATTAGATATGAAACCTTAGACTCACAAATATAGGATAGATAGAATATTTTCTTTAATTTTGTCAAATACAAATAGACTAGATATTATAATTATAACTCCTGCTTGATAACTGTTTTGTTATATGCAATTTTACTATGTTAAAGTTAAAACCTTCCTTTTTAATTAAACAGAAAAGGGGAAATGCTGTGGGATAATGCTTTTGTACACTGAATTAATAAAACATTGATTGGCTAGTAGCCAGGCAGGAAGTATAGGTGGGATAAGCAGACAAGGAGAATTCTGAGAAGAGGAAGGCTGAGTCAGAAGATGCCAGCCTCCTGTCCAGGGAGCAGCATGTAATAGCACACAGGCAAAGCCACAGAACATGTGGCAACATAAAGATTAACAGAAATGGGCTGAGTTTAAATGTAAAAGTTAGCCAATGGTAGGCCTGAGCTAATGGCCAAGCAGTTTTAATTAATATAAGCCTCTGTGTGTTTACTTGGGTCTGAGCAGCTGCAGACCCAGCAGGACACAGGAAACTTCCAGCTACAATTGCCACATTAGGTGAGTTAGAAGGTCATTCTTCAATTTATAAAGTGCTTTTATTGTCTTCTATTAGTTGTATAGAAACAGTTAGAACGTCTTCATTAATGATAGCAAATAGTATAATTATCCTTGAAAAAAAACTTTCAAGATCTATAAATTAACTGGAGAAATGTGATGCTATGGGAAACTAGTTTTTCCAAAATAGTAAAAGACTAAATGCTGAATTAAGGGTTCACTTAATCCATATACCGTTTTTTTGTCCTGAATCTAACATTTTGAATTAAAGCAATATATCTACTTGATCACTGAAGCCTGTATTCTTTCATCCATCATCCATTCCAGAGAAATTATTTAACCACATGCTGATAATCTGTGACACATTACAGACAGTATCCATCCTCATCTTCTCTCACAGTGCACTGTGGTAACTCCACATTCAGTTCAGGCATCTGTAGCAAACAAAAGGAATCAGCTCCTGGGGTGGCAGATCCCAGAGAGGAGAGAAGGAGTCAGTGAGGGAAGAAGTGAGCCAGGCCATGGTGGTCGAGAGAATCTCACAGCCAGACTGATTAGCAGTCAGAGTGCTTCTTTATTTGTACAGGCTCCACCTTTGTGTATTGTCACAAATAAAACTTCCAGTACTGGAATTAAGTTGTTGGCAAAAGGGGTCTCACTGGAATCCCCATATAACCCAGGCTGTTGCCAAGATTATAGGTTGCACTCCACAAATGGACAACAAAGCCCCATTGCTGAAGACAACACCTATACACCTCACTGAACATGGAGAAGTCAAGCTGGTGCCTTCACAGAGTCTTCACCCATATGTACTAGAGTTTTTGGTACAGGGAGGTACTCTGCCTGCTAACAAAGGATAAGTATAAACACCAGGCTAGCCACAAAACCTTTGATCTACAATGGTGCTGCGCCAGCAAGATAAGATATGCTAGGGCGATGGTGGCACAAAGTTTGTGGCAGTAACCAACCAATATCTGATTTGACTTAAGGCCCTCTCCACATGATGAAACCCATACCTGACACTGCTTGTATAACCAAAAACTAGGGACCCAGGAAAAAAATCAAACACTGATAAAAACAACAACAACAACAAAAACAGTGATAAAATGACTCCTAGTTATCAGGGCCATCATCATAACTCAGCTGTCATCAGAGAAGCTTGCTCTCAGAACAGATGCAAACAAATACAGAGACCCACAGTTAGATATTATGGAGAGAGAGAAAGGGGGTGGTCTTGGAACACCCTACCCTAAATGGGATGTCTCTATCAAATCCTTCCCCTCAGAACTCAGGGAACCCCATGGAAAAGGATGGAGAAAGAGCTTAAGAGCCAGAGAGGTTAAGGTACACGAAGAAAACAGGGCACTCTCAACAACATGAGCAGCTTTCATATGAACTCACAGAGACTGAAGTAGCATGCCTAGATCCTGCACTGGACTGCACCAGATCTTCTGTGTATAGATTATGGCTTCCAGTTTAGTGTTTTTATGGGATTCCTAAGTGTGTGAACAATGGGTCTCTGAATCTTGTGCCTTCTCATGGACTCTCTTCCTTCTGTTTGTTGGTCTTGTCCAATTCTGATGTGATAGTTTTTGTTTCATCTTATAATTTTATTTGTTATATTTTATTATTATCTCTAAGATTAGAAGTCTGTTCTTTCCTAATGAGAAAGGGAGTAGTTAAAGATTAGAGAGGAAGTGGAGAAATTGGGCGGAAGAGGGAGGGACAATTGTAATCAGGATATATTATATGAAAAAATAACTTATTTTCAATAAAAGCAAAAAATGCCAAAAGAAAGAAAGAAATTCTTTATTTTGGCAATGCAGTAGGAAGTGAGGTTGGGAGCATCATAAGAGAGCATGATAATTTTATAAAAGAACTTGACAATATTTGATACTTATACATTTCTTCAGTATTAATCCCACCTACCTTAATTTCATTTTATAGAAAAATAGTGACAGAAATGCCAGCTTTACAATATTGATCTTCTAATATTTGTTGTATTGTCTATTCACATTTAGTAAAAATATAGCAATGAATTTTTGTGGAAGTGTTATTGATAGTTTTAAAGCCCAGACACAAATCCTGTTTATAATGGAGACAAGCTGAAAAACAACTGGTTAAAATAGACAGTAAAAACACGTCTTTAAGATTTCATAATCTTAAGTGAAATTTACTGCAAACTGTGATTTACTTTGAGAGAAATACCACATGGCTTTTTGAGTATAATGAGTATATAATCATTATACTTAGACCATATAGCACCCAAAAAATATTGGTAGTAAGGATATAAATCATGAACTGGATAGTCATGATTATTTATGAAAATGTTACTATCTAAAATTATACTTAAGGTACTAAAAATTATCTAAACAATAATGTGAGCTTTCTCATTCTTTAGTTACTATTGAAGCTTTTGTAAAATGTTAATGACAAGTGTTAACTGGGCCCACATGTGAAGTTTGTATAGACATATTTTAATATCTCCTGTTTAATGTTTTTTTTTTCTTTTTCTTTTTTTTTTTTTTTTTTTTTTGGTTTTTTGAGACAGGCTTTCTCTGTGTAGCTTTGCGACTTTCCTGGAGCTCACTTGGTAGCCCAGGCTGGCCTCGAACTCACAGAGATCCACCTGGCTCTGCCTCCCGAGTGCTGGGATTAAAGGCATGCGCCACCAACGCCCGGCCATGTTTAATGTTTTAATGATAGCAAGTTTCCATTATAGATGACGAATATAGCTGGTTGAAATCTAGAATTCCATATGTAGACATTAATTTCACAGAAAAAGATGAAAATTAGAATAAGTTTTCCAGAACAATTGACATTTGAGAATCAATTATTTTTATGAATGATTAAATTTTCCTGTTAGTCCCTCACAAAGGCTCAATTCAGTTACTCAGTGGCTCTCCACTTATGGTGTGCAGACCATCACAAGCAATTCTCCTAGGAGCCTGTCAGACATGCAGTTTCCTTGAAGTCTCCTGAGACCTCCAAGTCGGAGCTGCTGCTGGGTGTGGGGTAGAGACTCTCTGGTAGCTTTGTGGAAATTTCAAGGACTCTAAGTCCCAGTAGGCAAAGAATGAGAGAAAATGAGGTGATTTTGTCATTAAATTCAGGCTTCCAATTTTAATGATCCAGCCTCCCCTACTCTACCTCACAATGGAAATGACCTCCCCAAAGGGAAACTATGTTTGATTTTTCATTGATGCTTTTGGTTTTAAGCCAGAGGACAGTGAGAATTTCAAAGTATGTTGACCAGCTTGGAGAACTGCCCACACACAAGCACAACTGTGGTAAGTTTTCCGTACTGAGATGAGAGATTTTATAGAAATTCTGACAGCACTTCATAATATTGCCAAGATAAGATCATCATTGTAGCCAGAGAGGAAGCTCACCTCCCTGAAATGAGCAGATTAATAAAATTAATAAATCAATAATTAAAGGATATTTATTAATGATTAATAAATCTATAGATTTAACTTTTAAAAATTTATCATAAGAAGATATCATTAAAAGAAATGGTATATTGGGATAGACAAATGTTTTACATGTTGATTAATGAAAAACTTTTGTAAAACATTTCTTCTAATGTTCAGTTTTTGAGGCTATTCTCCCAATATCCATGTGTTCATTTCACTACCATTTATAAACATTACAGAAAAGAATCCAGGTGAATTCCAAGAAACACACATCTTAATTCTTACTTTAATATTCTGAAAATACTTTCTGATTATAATACTTGTCTCTGGGCTGGAGAGATAGATCACCAATTAAGAGCATTGGCTGTTCTTCTAGAGGTCCTGAGTGCAATTCCCAGCACCCACATGACAGCTCCTAACTGTCTGTAATTACATTCACAGTGATTCTGGTACCCTCACACCAACATACATGAAAGCAAAACACCAATGCACATAAAATCTTTAAAAACAATACTTTCTCCCAAGAAGAAGAAGAAACTGCTTTTTGTGAGTAAGGGCCTGTTTAAGATGGACTCTAGCATGATGTTTGTCTTGTAAAAATGAATGCATGGCACATTCGTTTTGTGTTCTTTGTCTGCTGGTAGCTATGTGTATAACTGTGGCAGATTAAAGTGTAAATTGAACCAAAATAAAAAATTATACACATATAATAATGTATGTTTTAAAGAAAAATGGGGAAGAAAAACAAGACCACAGAAAAGAGAAGCTGTATTAGAAACATAACTCTGATTTCCAATCCTCCCTAATTTCCATTTTGTGGTTTGAAAAAAAATCAATAAATTTGAGAGAATTCTAGAATTACTGAAAGTGTGATTTCAACAGAATAAGAGGTAAGAAGTTTTCAGAAGTGACTGTTAGAAGGAAAATCAAATATTTAGTTAGCAAACTATCTATTCTCCTTTCTTCTCTTCTTCCGTCTCCCCATTGTTTTGACAGGATCTCACTGTGTAGCTCAGGCAGATCTTGAAGTCATGATTTGCTGCCATAGCCTACTTGTGCCTGATTGCAGGTTTGTGCCACCTGGCTTAGAACTAACAACCATTTCATACTAATCTAAACTGAATGAACTGCCAGGAAGTTTGATACAGAAATGCAATGCTCAGATATCAGGTTCACTGCTTAAGAAAAGAAGACATGAGAGAGAGGAATCAATCTGTGCTGTCACTAGGAGAAATGTATTAGCTGGGGAAAAACTATTCTCAGATTTATGATTTATAGAGCAAAATGCTGTCCCAAAGGCTTAGGAGTCTCCCAAATACCAGTATGAAGTTGATGATAAGCCGTTACATAAAGAGATTTCACCATATTTGAACAATGCCAGAGAAGACTGATCACTTGTCACAGTAGCTGCTGAAACTCACAGACAGAAGATGAAAATCTCGGAAAACCACAAGTCAGCTCATGTCACAACACAAATTTGGAAAGGGGAAATGGTTGGCTGACTCCCTCCCACAAAGATCAGCAGTGGACCATGAAGGAAACCTTGTTTTTCTCTGAGAAGTAAGTGAAGTAATTGGATAAAATAAATCAAGCTTTAAGTTTAGAAATTGTATTTCCCCTACAGAGTTATTCATTAACTATTAAAATACAACACAACAAAAAAGTAGCCCAGTCAGTGATCAAAATGATTTATGATTTATTATTTATTATTGGTGAGGTCAGAGGAGGGCACCAGATCCCCTGAAGATGGAATTGCAGGTTGTTCTGAGATGCCTGACATGAGTGTTTGGATCTGAACTCAGGTCCTATGGAAGAGCAAATACTCTTAACCACTGAGCATCTGTGCAGCCTGAGATCAAAATTTTTAATCAAAATCTCATCAGTATATTTATGCTGATAACTTTAAAAAAAAAAAAAGCAGTTTGCCTGTGAAAAGAAAACAGTGATTGTTTTTTATGGAGCAAAATATTTTTTTTCTGACAGCACTACTGATTGGCCCATATTTTCATCCACCTATAACAACTGCTTTTCTGATACAAAGGGTAAGCACCACAGGTATAAGAAATGTGAACTTTATACCTAAGGTTCTGATATCCAGGACACAACCAACTAATTATTTGTTCACACACATTAATTAACGAAATTAATATTGGATTGACGCATAGTTTCTATTGCATTTACTACATCTTTTTTCTCTCTAGCTGCTACCACAATTTCTAGTCTTAAAATGACTATGACAAACTTAACCACAAAGAGTGGGTTCCTTCTCATGGGATTCTCTGACAAACGTGAGCTACAGATTTTGCATGCCTCACTCTTCTTGGTGACATATCTATTGGGGTTGGCAGGTAATTTCATTATTATCACCATCACAACACTGGACCCGCAGCTCCAGTCCCCAATGTATTACTTCCTGAAGCACCTTTCCCTTCTGGACCTCTCATCCCTTTCTGTCACAGTTCCCCAGTCTATTGACAATTCCCTGATGGATAATGACTACATTTCATATGGCCAGTGTATTCTGCAAGTTTTCTTTTTCACATCATTGGCTGCAGCTGAGGTGTCCATTCTCACAGTGATGTCCTATGACCGCTATGTGGCCATCTGCCTCCCACTGCACTATGAGGTCATCATGGATCCCAGGAAGTGCATGTGGGCTGTGACAGCTGTGTGGTTAAGTGGAGGCATCTCAGGAACCTTGTACACAACAACTACATTCTCTATCAGATTCTGCAGGGACAAAATAATACACCAGTTCTTCTGTGATGTCCCCCAGTTACTCAAGCTCTCCTGCTCTAATGATTACCTTGGAGTGATAGGAGTGTCGTCCTTACTGGCTGTGATGGCCTTTGCCTGCTTTATTGCTGTCACCCTCTCTTATGGCCAGATATTCTCCACAATTCTCAGGATGCCCTCTGCTGAAGGTCGGTCTAAGGTCTTTTCCACCTGCCTACCCCACCTCTTTGTTTTCTCATTTTTTCTGATCACAGGTGCATGTGCACATCTAAAGCCAACTTCTGACTCACCAACTGCTTTAGATCTTCTTCTGTCTATCTTTTACACAGTACTTCCCCCAACACTCAACCCTGTAATATACAGTCTGAGGAATGAGGCCATGAAGACTGCTCTGAGGAAGGTGCTGCCAGGTAGACAGTTCACAGGGAAAAACTTCATATTTGCTCTGTCATAAATATTTATGATATGTCATAAAACTGAACATATCATACTGAAAGAATGCTTCTGTCATTGGAACCCTTTGAGTTTTCATGTTAATTAAAAGGAAAAGTAGTTTTGAAAAATTGAACTATACTGTAAAACTATTATCATTGTAAATATTCTTCTCCTGATTTCTTTATCTAACTTATAGAATCCATTTTTTGTTCTTTCCAGTTAAGAGAAGCTATACATTCATAAACTACTCCTGATTTCTTTATCTAACTTATAGAATCCAATTGTTGTTCTTTCCAGTTAAGAGAAGCTAAACATTCATAAACTAATAATGTAGACTTAGTACACATTAACTTTTCAAATATATATGTATATATGTATATATATATATGTGTGTGTGTGTGTGTGTGTGTGTACATGTATGTAAACACAACCAGTCATAGTAAATATTTTGAAAACCTATGCATGGCCAATACTACAACAGTAAGTAGAATAAATAATAATACCACTTACCTGTAAGCTCACTCACTAAGCAAGTCATAAATTTCAATTCAACCATTTTATTTTAAATGCTCATTCTAATTTTACATCTCTATACACAATTTTTGCATATTAGCATGAATGTACATGCCATTAATACATACACTTAAGTGGCTTAACCAAAAAAACTTTCTAGAATTCATGTTGCTTAACATAATTTGTATTAAAATTCACTTTACTTTTCATCTGGCTTATCTGTGTTATTTATTTCCAGTTCTACCTTCTCATGGCTGAGGAAAATAATAGCCTTGGTGGCTGCAATGTTTATAATTCTGATTATGGCTTATGTTTTGAGTCCTTGTATTCCAAACTGAACTCTGGCCCTAAAATGCAACAATTTCTACATATAAGTGTTCTGCCTGCATGCCAGTCATCCAGTTGCTAGCCCAACAGGATCTGAACTTGAACTGGAGTCTCCTTTCGAAGAATGGACAGGAGAGGAATGAATTTCATGATGAGGGACAGGGACCATGTTCCTCATTAGCCTATAAAAGTTTAAAAAAGAAGAGTCATCATCCTTCAATTCCTCTAAAATATTTCTGAGACAACAAATCTCATAGGGCAGTGGGAGGGAGTAAATAGAAACAGGAAAATAGCTAAGAAGGGGAGATTCTGATGCATCTTGCTTAACATATGAAATTCGATAACCTCAGAGGAAAACTGGAAACCTTCCTGGCTGAACAGAAAGAACATGTAATATGTAGGTGACCCCAAAAAGGCCACCAGAGCTCCTCCTTGCTCTTTTTTGGAGCAAGAGCCCAGTCCTGTTCCAGCACATGTCCTAACTTGTTCTAGCAGTAGAGCATGAAGACCACGTTTGAATGAAAAAGAGCCATACACCTTAAAACGAATTACACATGAACACACATGACCAGGTCTGGTGCTTGTTTGTGAAGGTTGTACCTTTCTTATATTTCATTTCTTTCCATTTCTTCATATTTTCATGTATCATCTTTTAAAATTACAGTAAAATTTCATTAGTGTCATATACTGAAATCTTGTCGCTTGGCCAATAGTCCTTTTCTTTTTCTGTATGCACATTTTCAAAAGAATACAGACTTTAAACAGAATATATATTATTTCTAAATATTTAAACACTGCAGACAAGTTCATATTTTAAAAAAAATCATTAGTATATACTTTTTATTATTTATAAATGTTTGTCTTAATAATTTCCATTGATGTGAACAAGTGTATGTGTTATATTATAAAATGATCAATAAGGTCTTTGGCTTGAAATGATGAGAAGTCTGTTTTCAGATAATATATGAAA
Source organism: Peromyscus leucopus (assembly GCF_004664715.2). Lineage (NCBI taxonomy): Eukaryota > Metazoa > Chordata > Mammalia > Rodentia > Cricetidae > Peromyscus > Peromyscus leucopus. The sequence goes on from NC_051084.1 coordinate 16,638,623, forward strand.
AATTTTTAATGACTACATACTTGTTAGCCAACCTTTTATCTCATTGCTTATTAATGGTATATTGTCAGTAACCCAAAGACAACTTGTGAGTATCTCAACCTAGTACATTTTATGTTAGAATAGCAATAAACGTCTATTAAGGGGAAAATTCCTTGTCAAGAGAATAGAGTCCTCACCTTGGTAAAGACCTAAAATTCCTGTTTGGCAGGGTCAGTCAGCTGACTAAAGACACTTCTAGGAAGATCGTCTCAACCTCAAGCCATGCTGAAGAATTTGTGGAATAGTTATTCCCTTAATAAAATACTGTACTTTTCCTTCCTAGAACTCTTGTCCCCTAGCACAGCAGCTTACAGAACCACAGCCATGATGTTTTGTAAGTCTGCCCAATTCCCTGAATTAGTCAGAAAAGCATACTTTTTTTGTCTTCCTTCTCTGTTCTAAGCACACTTTCCCCAACGCTTTGGGCTTCCTTACTCTCTTTTAAAGTACCCCTCCCCAGTATGTCTGTTTTCACCATGTGTCTGACCTCTATGCTGACTCTAATTGCATAGCCTTTTCCTTCTCCTCCAGGCACTGGCTGAGATTCACAGTTGCCTGCCCTGGGCTGCTTTCTTTTAAACTCTAATAAGATTGTCTGTGAGCTTCTATTTGGATCTGTTCTTAAATTTTTTATTAATGAGACTGAGAACCCTAAGAGTAGACCTTGAGTTCCCAGTATCATTTACATGTATGTAATTTGTCTGGCTTCATGTCATATGGTAGAATTTCCTTTTCTGCCTCTTCAGTACATCATTGCAATTTCCTGTTGTGCACTGACCTGCATTATCAATTTTGAAATAAGCAAACTGCTAAGGAATTAATTATTCCAAATAAGCCAATCATGTGAAATGCTTTCTTTCAGATAAATTGTCTAACGGTCTAAGAAAAGTAGAAAAAAAGATACCAATTAAGAGAATTAACATAGTCAAAGTCAACATTAATGCAATAAATTTAAGAAAGAAATTATACTTTATTACTCATAAACCACTAGTCAGCCTTAGAATGCAATACCTGTCAATAATGATCTTATTTAAATATGATTGACACCCAGAAGTGACAGCGAACAAGTAGGACAATGTTATCAGACACTAGACAGGGTAACATCAAGGGTCTCTGCAAGCCAGAAGTTATCACTGTCACTTTCTCCAGTTCACTTTTGTTTATTACTTTATTTGTTAATTCATTCTCAATTTTACTTCTATGAATACATCTTCTATCCAGATAGTTGTTCAAGTCATGGTTCATTCCTACTACCCAAGCCCCATATTCAGAAAATCAGTGCATTCTACTGATCACATCTCTCAATTTATAGACAGAGAATCATGACCTAACATAGACTTCACAATAAATTCTTAAATTCTTTCTAACTGAATTCAGTATATTTCCTCTGAATTATCATTGTCCATCAATCTTAAAAGGATGGATTTATTGTGTAAAGTACACTGTTTTCCCTTAAAATGTATAAATAAATAAATGAACACTGGTGTTGCTATATATCCATAATCCACTATCCATAACTACATAAGTAGAACATTGTCTCCAATGAATGCACAAAGACTCCCATGTATCATGGAGCCTTCCATTCTTACACCCTCTAACCCAAGGAACATCTAATCTTCTTTTGTAATCTACATTTTTTCCATTTTCTTCACTGTATCCTGCATATTATATAGACTTTGCTACATTATCCTGCTGTGTGAAATCTGCTCCCTTTGATCTTTGTTTATTCCCCTGGGAGGAATGCCTCTCTTGCCCAAAGAATGATGCAACCAGGCATTTCCTTTCTCTAGCTTAGCACTTTCAAGAATATTATGCAAACAGCTTCTATTTGGCCTTGAGACTTTCTGCCTCCTAAACACATATAGTGAAAGAAATGAGAAGAGCCAGGAAGATCTCTGTGAGTTCAAGGGCCAGCCTGGTCTACAGAGTGAGATCCAGGACAGGCACCAAAACTACAAAGAGAAACCCTGTCTCAAACAAACAAACAAACAAACAAAAAGATGTAAAGGGAAATGAGTCATTAATGACCATTCACCAGCCTAATGAGCTGTAGCTGGAAAGTGTCTCTCCGGGTCCCAACAAGCCCCCACAGTCCCGCAGCCCACTTATAAAATAATCATTCAGAAGCTTATATTAATTAAAATTATATGGTCTACTGGCTCAGACTTCTTGCTAGCTAGATCTTACATCTTAAATTAACCCATAATTGTTATTTATGCTTAGCCATGTGGCTTGGTACCTTTTCCCAGTTCTGCCTTCACATCTTGCTTCTTCTGTGTCTGGCTGGCAACTCCTGACTCAGCCTTCCTGTTCCCAGCATTCTCCTCTCTGCTTATCCCGCCTATACTATACTTCCTGCCTGGCTACTGGCCAGTCAGTGTTTTATTTATCAACTAAATCAGAGCAACACACATTCACAGCAAAAAGAAAGACATCCCCAGTATTGAGCTAATGAGCATTTTGGAGCTGGGAGAACACTTAGTTGGCTCCATCCTATAAAGATCAAGCAAGCAACCACAAATAAACCTGGTTTTTCTCTGACCTAAAACATAATAGCAAATTCCAGCCTCTTTCTGAATGAACTAACTGTGGGCTCAGAACATTGTTCCTCAAATTTAAAACCAGGTTCTCTTTCTTTGACAAGTCCTTTGCTTATAGTGTGTGGTCAGTAACTGTGCCAAGGCTACATATTAAGCCAAAAGATATGAACATTTAAATGCAATGAAGACCCAATAGAAAATCCTAAACATCCAATAGTACTGAAAGCAAACAAATGAGACACCTAGTATGAGAGTCACAGGTAATTATTTCTTTGCAACAGTGTTTTTGTCTTGATTTTGATCACAAATCCAGTAAATACAATCACATTTGGAAGAACAATGACCATATACATTATGGCTCTAGGCTCCATAATAAAGGAGTGACTGACTCACTGTAATGCCCATATTATTTGTTATGAAGGAGTCCGGTGTGACTTGGAAGACATCTTAGAATTTACAATCACAGCATCATTCATGTGCTACTAAATTTCAATGCACTATACAAATGTACCCCAGGCCAAGGTTCAAGATCTTTTTTATGAAGAACCCTTATTTTGTTTCTATTGATGACTTTGAACCAGAGAAATAGGCTTTTGGGGGGTGTTCTGTTTGTTTTGTTTTGTGGAAGGGAATACTAACTTCTATGGGGAAAAAAGGACAATCAGTGACAAGGCCACATTTAACACAGTCAGCTGTAACTATTAGTTTCCTAGAACTAACCGTAAACTTTATGGTTGTAATCCTTTGGAGCCTAGCCATCAGGGGAACAACTAGTAAATACAGACACTTAAACATTAAGTGTTGAATAATGCTAAATAAAGACATTATTTCATAGATCATTTTTCTACTGTATTTCCTTCATTTTCCAGCTGCTACTATGAATTGTATTTTCAAAACAAACATAATCAAGTTCCTCCTCATGGAGTTCTCTGACAATTACAAGTTGCAGAACTTACATGCTTTGTTTTTCTTGATGACAGACCTATTGGACTCAGTAGGCAACCTCAGCATTATCAACACTGGACCAGCAGCTCTGGTCTCCAATGTATTACTTCCTGAAGCACCTTTTCATTCTGAACCTCTCTTCCCTTTCTGTTATAGTTTCCACGTCTATTGGCAGTTCCCTGGCAGGCAGTGGCTACATTTGATATGACCAGTTCATGCTCCAGGTGTTCTTCACAGCATTAGCCTGGAGTGAAGCAGCAATTCTCACAGTAATGTTATATGAGTTCTATGTGGCAATATGCCTTCCACTAAACTGAGGCCATCATGCTTTACTGGTGAATGTTGCCTGTGACAACTGTGTGATTAAGTGAAGCCCTCTCAGGAATACTGTGCCTAGTAACTACTTTCTCTGTCACATTCTCTAAGACCAAAATAATCCACCAGTTCTTCTGCAATGTCCCCAGTTACTCAAGTTATAGTGTTCTAATGATTACCTTGGTGTAATGGTAGCAACTGTTTTCATGTCTTCAATAGCCTTTGCTACTTCATTGGGATCACCCTCCCTATATTTTCCACAGTTCTCAGTATGCCCTCTTCTGAAGGCTGGTCTGAGTTCTCTTCCACCTGCCTCCCCTATCTACTTATTGTCTCCAGGTTTTTTTCTCTCCGTAAACACCTGTGCATACCTAATGCTGACTGCAAGTTCTCCAACTACCTTTGACATCATGCTTTCTGTCTTTCATACAGTACTACTCCAACACTCAACCCTGTTGTATACAGACTGAGGAATGGGGCCAGAAGGAAGCTGTATGGAAGTTACTGTAAGGCGAATTCACTGAGGAATTCAGTTTTGTTCTGCTGCGAATGGCTGCCCACATAATGCATAAGGAATATTTTTATTCATTGAGATTCCTTCAAATAGTTCTAGCTTCTCACTTTTCTATAGATATACTGTATATTATATAGCTGTTACCATTTCAGAGACCCTCTGTCTGATGGATAATGACTACATTTCATATGGCCAGTGTATTCTGCAAGTTTTCTTTTTCATATATTTTGGCTTCTGCTAAGGTGTCCATTCTTACAGTGATGTCCTATAACCGCTATGTGGCCATATGCCTCCCACTGAACTATGAGATCATCATGGATCCCAGGAAGTGCATGTGGGCTGTGACAGGTGTGTGGTTAAGTGGAGGTATCTCAGGAACCTTGTACACAACAACTACATTCTCTATCAGATTCTGCAGGGACAAAATAATACACCAGTTCTTCTGTGATGTCCCCCAGTTGCTCAAGCTCTCCTGCTCTAATGATTACCTTAGAGTGATAGGAGTGTCTTCCTTGATGGCTGTGATGCCTGCTTTATTGCTGTCACCCTCTCTTATGGCCAGATATTCTCCACCATTCTCAGGATGCTCCCTCCCTCTGCTAAAGATCAGTCTCAGGTCTACTCTACCTGCCTGCAGGTGACCCTGACAGAGAAACAGCAGGTGACAATTGAAATTCAAGATGTCAGCCCATCCAGAGGAAAATCCCTGATGGATGATTCTCAGATAGGCAAGACCCCAAGACCACAGACTGCAGAATGTGTTTTGCTTTCCCTGTGCCTTTACAGGTTTGCTGCTGCCATCTTTCTCTAGTGTCTGGTATGGTATGAATGGGTATGGGAGGATCCACACTGCCTATAATGAAATATGTTTATCTCATGGATACATCCTGTTCTACTGGGCATTTTTACCTGTAGATTATTATGAAGATGATTTCTTCCTAAGATGTCCTATCTAATTGATAATAATGTTAGTCTAAATAGAGTTTTGATGATTAAAAGTATAAATAAGGAAGTGTCTCACAGCCAGAACACATGAGTTTCTCTTGAGGAGTCACATAGACTGTGGCTTAGATTAATGATTAAGAAAAATGATTGACTGTAGAGACAACTGAACCAAGCTCATAGGAACTTACAAACTTTAGATCAACAGCTGTGGAGCCTGCATTGAACCAGACTGGGCCCTCTGCATATGGGAGACAGTTGTATAACTGGGTGGCCCCTGGCAGTGAGATCAGGATCTATCCTTGGTGCATGAGCTGGCTTTCTGGATTCAATTGCTTATGGTGGGATGCCTTGCACAGCTGTGATGCATGGGGAGGGGCTTGGTCCTACCTCAACTGAATGTACCAGACTTTGCTGATACCCTACGGGAGCCCTAGCTCTTTTGGAGGAGGGAGTGGGGCAGGGTGAGTCAGAAGGGAGCCTGGGGGGGGGAGCAGGAGGAGGAATGAATGTGGGATCTGTGGTTAGTATGTAAAATGAATTTTAAAATTTCTTAAATAAATGAAAAAAAGAAAAGGAAGAACGATTGAGTCCCAGTAGTCCAGCTAGTTTAAATTCTTTTAATCTTAATGTTGGGAGATGTGTTTACAGGTTTTGGAGTGCATCATAGTTGAAACAAAGCTTTGAAAATAGCTTAAGTTTGACTAGATGTTTTAGATAAATAGCTTTGAGGTGAAAAAACAAAGAATACAGTCTAAAATTTTAGAAAAGCACATAGTTGAATGAGAAACTCATTATGGTCAGTGGACAAGAACAAATCACAATTATTATTAGCTGATGTGACTTTCTTGCTAGTATTGGTTGATGATCAAAGGTGATGATTAATTCCTTGTACCCATTTTTGTCCTCAATCTCCTAATATAAGAAACTTATACACCCTAAAGATTTAAAGTAAAACTGCCTGAATGTTTTTAATGTATAAAATTTTAAGTTTATGATTACTTTGAGATTCCTTATAAGGTTACCTTTCAAGATAACTAATAAAGTGATTGGTCCTTTCTTTGTAACTGCAATATGCAGCCTGTCAGTAAAAGAATATCTTGCTTCCTTATACTCTTTTAATCTATAAAAAGTTGTTTGAGGGTTAATGGACATGGGTTCTTGGGAATAATGTGTTTTTCACCTAAATAAAGTACATAAAGTGTTTAATCATGTAAGGGATATGGAACACATGCTGTTTTTTGCTAGTATTCATTGTAATCATTCACTTGAAAAACAGAATACAACTACATTGTAATTTTTATATAGCCTGAAAGATTTTGCTGGGGTATATTAGCTGTAAGGGAAAGAGTAAAGACGGAGTTAAAATAAGATAGAAGGAAAACATCAAGAATAGGAGAGTTAGAAGGAGTTAGAAGAAAAACATCAAGAATAAAAATAGAGTGAGAGTGAAAATATCAAGAGTTAAAAGGCTTTAGAAAGAAAACATCAAGAGTGAGAGAATAAGGAAGAAAAAAGATAGAATAAGAAGGAAAATATCAAGAATGAAAGAATTAGGAGGAAAACATTACAAGAGTTAGAAGGAAAATATCAAGAGAAACAGAAGGGACATTTCTGGATAGAGATAAGAAAAGAGAATACAGAATACATAATTAGAATATAAAAGAAGAATAAAGAAAAGGTCTTTAGGAACCATCAAGAGAGAGTGGGAGTATTTTTATCCCCTCAGATAAAAAAAATCTTAGTACATTCTGACTCCATGGATTCCCTTTGAGCCCTTGTTGTTGGAGGCTGGTCTCTAGACAATACTTGCCTGCCCCAACACTATTCTCTCTCTCTCTTTCTCTCTCTCTCTCTCTCTCTCTCTCTCTCTCTCTCTCTCTCTCTCTCTCTCTCTCAGTTCATGGGTGCCTGTGCAAATTTAAAACCAAACTGAAACTCAACAACTGTTTGTGACATCATGCTATCTTGTACATAATAGTATCTCCAACACTTAAACTTGAATATGCAGTCTGAGGAATAAGGCTATGAGGGAAGCTCTAAAGAAGTTCCTCTGGGGTGCAGAACTTACTGGTACAGCACCACCATCTTGGCTTGAGTATCTGCCTTCATCATACATAAAAATCATTTTTAATTGTAATTCCTTCAATTTGTAATGTTAATGAAAATGATTGACATTATCCTGTAAATAAAGTATTTCATATAGCTGTCTTTATGGAAACACTATTTGATAAAGAATGCCAAAGTCTTTGAAGTAATTTTTGCTTTTCAAGTTCAAATAAACAACAATTATCTACCAAGATATGCACAGGTCTTCCTAATGTACCCATCACACATAACACACAGGCACATGCTCGTACATATCAACAGTCACAGCATATGCTTTGAAAATCTGCCCATGAACAATATTACAGTAATAAGAAAAAGTGATGCTGCACATAAACACATACATGCACCAAAGAATTCATCAGGGCCACTGGACCATTCAACTTCAAGTACTCATTTCAATTGTTATCTAGTTATAAGTTATAAATATTAGAACGAATTTGTATGTCTTGCTATATATTCCTACATAGATTAGCTATAATGTCTGTTGAATGCATAATATTTAATGGATTTCTTGTTGGAAAACATTCAACTCTTCAACTATTTAAATTCTTTTATTTTTAATTTATTATTCTTTATGTTACTGTGAAGTTTTTCTTTTCTTCATAATTATAAAGAGTTGTTGAGTCATGCTGTACAAAATGTTAAATTAGCTTAATTTTAGAAAAAGCCAAGATCCACTTGAGTTTTATGGTAATCACAGTAAATTTAAAGAAAATTGACAGCTTATCAATATTAAAACTTCTGAATTTGGGTGGTGGTTTGAATAAAATGAATAAACCTGTGCTGGTTTGAATAAAAATGGACCCCATAGGCCCATAAAGAATGCTACTATTAGGAGTTGTGGCCTTGTTGGAGTAGGTGTGGCCTTGTTGGAGTAAGTGGTCACTGGGGGTAGGCTTTGAGGTCTCAGATGCTCAAACTATACCCAGTGTGTAACTGTCACTTCCTGCTGCCTGCTGATCCCGATGTAACCTTTCAGCTCTTTTCCAGCACCAAGTCGGCCTGTATGCTGCTATGCTTCCTGCCATGGTAATGGTACAAACCTCTGAAACTGTAAGCCAGCCCCAATTAAATGTTTTCTTTTATGAGTTGCCATGGTCATTGTGTATCTTCACACAATAAAACCCTAACACAACACCCAAAACTCAAATTTATTTTTCCTTTATCATCAAAATGTTATTATCAATACAAAGATTTTGAAAGTATTTTATTAGATTCATACCTACATGCTAAAAGATGTGGAAAGACATTCAGGGGAGATTTAGTTTTCTTTTTTCTTAATATACTATGAATTGAAATATAATTACATCACTTTCCCCCTCCTTTCTTTCCTCCAGCCCTACCCAAATATCTTCCCTCAAACCTCTCCCATGCCCTCCAACTCTCAAGACCTAGCCCAAAATATAAAATTCTGGAACAGGAGGATCAAGTAGAGATGGGGAGGAGAGTGGAAGTTGAGGGAGGGAATACAGGGAGAGATAGCTAAAATTAAGGAACATTTAAGGGGAAGTATGGAAACCTAATACAATAGAAGCTTCCAAAAATACATATATGAAGGCAATCTAAATGAAATCATCAAATATTAGGGAAAACAAACCCCCAGCTGACCATCTATTGTCACCAAATTAAGCTTCCAGTACTGGGATTGAGTTGTTGGCAAAAGGGGTCTCATGGGAATCCCCATATAACCCAGGCTGTTGCCAAGACAATAGGTTGCTTTCCACAAATGGACAACAAAGCCCCTTTGCTGAAGACAACACCTATACACCTCACTGAACATGGAGAAATCAAGCTGGTGCCTTCACAGAGTCTTCACCCATACGTACTAGAGTTTTTGGTACAGGGAGGTACTCTGCTTGCTACCAAAAGAGAAGTATAAACACCAGGCTAGCCACAAAACCTTTGATCTACAATGGTGTCCTTCCTGCAAGATATATTAGGGCGATGGTGGCACAAAGTTTGTGACAATAACCAACCAATATCTGATTTGACTTAAGACTCTCTCCACATAATGACATCCGTACCTGACACTGCTTGTTTGACTGAAAACTAAGAATCTAGGGAAAAACCAAATACTAGTTAAAAAAAGATAATAAAAACAACAAGACAAACAGTGATAAAATGACTCCTAGTTATAGGGTCCATCATCATTGCTTAGCCATCATCAGAGAGCCTTCCTCTTGGAGCAGATGGACACTAATATAGAGACCCACTGTCAGACATTATGCACAGAGTGTGAGATCTTGGAACACCCAACCCTAATTGGGATGTCTCTATCAAATCTTTCCCCTCAGAGCTTAGGGAACCACACAGAAAAGGAGGGAGAAAGAGCTTGAGAGCCAGAGGGAATAAAGGACACTGAGAAAACAAAGCCCTCTAATCAACATGAGCAAAATTCATATGAACTCACAGAGACTGAAGCAGCATGTGCAAGACCTGTACCTGACTGTACCAGATCCTCTGTGTATAGATTATGGCTTCCAGTTTAGTGTTTTTGTGGGATTCCTAAGTATGTCAACAATGGGTCTCTGATTCTTGTGCCTTCTATTGGACTCTCTTCCTTCTGTTTGTTGGTCTGTCCAACATGATGTGAGAGTTTTTGTTTTATTATATTTTGTTTTGTTATATTTTATTATTATCTCTAAGATGAAAAGTCTGTTCTTTCCTAATGAGAAAGGGGGTGGTTACAGATTGGAGGGGAGGTGGAGAAGAACTGGGGGGAAGTAGGGAGATTGTAATCAGGATATATCATATGAAAAAATAATGTATTTTCAATGAAAGCAAATAATACCAAAAGAAAGAAATTCTTTATGTTGGCAATGCAGTAGGAAGTGAGGCTGGGAGCATCATACGAGAGCATGGTAATTTTATAAAAAAAAAAAAAAAAAACTTGACAATATTTGATACTTATACATTTCTTCAGTACTAAACCCATCTCTCTTAATTGCATTTTATTGAAAAATAATGGTAGAAATGCCATGTCTACAAAATTGATCTTCTAATATTTGTTGTATTGTCTAATCACATTTAGTAAAAACACAGCAATGAATTTTTGTGGAAGTGTTATTGAGTCTTAAAGCCCAGTCACAAATCCTGTTTATAATGGGGACAAGCTGAAAAACAACTGGTTACAAATAGACAGTAAAAACACATTTTTAAGATTTCATAATCTTAAGTGAAGTTTACTGCAAACTGTGATTTACTTTGAGAGAAATGCCATGTGGCTTTTTTAATATAGTGAGTATATAAACATTATATTTAGCCCATATAGAGCCCAAATTAAATATTGGCAGCAATGATATAAATCATGAATTGGATAGTCATTATTTATGGAAATGTTACTATCTATAAAACATACTTAAGGTAATGCAAATTATCTAAACAATAATGTGAGCTTTCTCATTTTTTAATTACTAAAGAAATGTTAATGATAAATGTTAACTGGGCTCCCTTGTGAAGGTTGTGTAGATATATTTTAAGATGCCCTGTTCCATGTTTTTATGATGCTGAGTTGTCATAATGAATGTCCAATGTAGCTGTTTGAAATCTAGAATTCCATATATAGACATCAATTTCACAGGAAAAGATGAAAATTAGAATAAGTTTTCCAGAACAATTGACATTTGAGAATCAATTATTTTTATGAATGATTAAATTTTCCTGTTAGTCCCTCACAGAGGCTCAATTCAGCTACTCAGTGGCTCTCCACTTATGGTGTGCAGACCATCACGAGCAATTCTCCTAGGAGCCTGTCAGACATGCAGTTTCCTTGAAGTCTCCTGAGACCTCCAAGTCAGAGCTGCTGCTGGGTGTGGGGTAGAGACTCTCTGGTAGCTTTGTGGAAATTTCAAGGACTCTAAGTCCCAGTAGGCAAAGAATGAGAGAAAATGAGGTGATTTTGTCATTAAGTTCAGGCTTCCAATTTTAATGATCCAGCCTCCCCTACTCTACCTCAAAATGGAAATGACCTCCCCAAAGGGAAACTATGTTTGATTTTTCGTTAATGCTTTTGGCTTTAAGCCTGAAGACAGTGATCAGTCTTCATAGGATGTTGGCCAGTTTGGAGGATTGCCCACACACCAGCACAACTGTGGTAAGTTTTCCGTACTGAGATGAGAGATTTTATAGAAATTCTGACAGCACTTCATAGCATTGCCAAGATAAGATTGTCATTGTAGCCAGAGAGGAAAGCTCACCTCCCTGAAATGAACAGATTAATAAAATTAATAAATTAATAATTAAAGGATATTTATTAATGGATTAATAAATCTATAGATTTAATTTAAAAACTTATCACAAGAAGATATCATTAAAAGAAATGTTATATTGGGATAGACAAATGTTTTACATGTTCATTTATGAGAAACTTCTGTAAAACATTTCTTCTAATGTTCAGTTTTTTTTTGTTTTTTGTTTTTTGTTTTTTTTTTTTTTTTTTTTGGTTTTTTTGAGACAGGGTTTCTCTGTGTAGCTTTGCGCCTTTCCTGGAACTCACTTGGTAGCCCAGGCTGGCCTCGAACTCACAGAGATCCGCCTGGCTCTGCCTCCCGAGTGCTGGGATTAAAGGCGTGGGCCACCACCACCCGGCATAATGTTCAGTTTTTAAGGCTATTCTCCCAATATACCTCTGTTGATTTCACTCATATTTATAGACATTACAGGAAAGAAGCCATGTGAATTCCAAGTAACTCACATCTTAATTCTTACTTTAATATTCTGAAAATATTTTCTGATAAAAATAAGGTTAAAATTTTTACCTCTGGGCTGGAGAGATGACTCAGCAGTTAATACTGGCTGCTCTTCCAGAGATCCTGAGTTCAATTCCCAGCCATCATATGGCAGCTCATAACTGTCTATAATTACATTTCCAGTGATTCTGGTATCCTCACACCAACATACATGCGGGCAAAATACCAATGCACATAAACATAAATAAAATCTTTTTTAAAATACCCCCAAAAAGAAGAGGAAGAGGAAGAGAAAAGGAAGAGGAAGAAGGAGAAGAAGAAACTGCTTTGTTTGAATAAGGACCCATTTAGGATGGACTCTAGCATGGTATTTGTTTTGTAAAAATGAATTCCCGGCACATTCATTTTGTGTTCTTTGTCTGCTGGTAGCTATATGTATAACTGTGGCAGATTAAAGTGTAAATTGAACCAAAATAAAAATCATACACATACTGTAATGTACCATTTCAAAGAAAACAACACCACAGAAGAGAGAAGCTATGTTAGAAATAAAATCTCCAATCTGCCTTGATTTTCATTTCATGGTTTGAAAAAAGAAAATCAGTTAATATGAGAAAATTCTAAATATACTGAATTGTGATTCCAATAAACAGAACAAGAGGTAAGAAGCTTTCAAAAGTGGCTGATAAAGTGAAAATCAAATATTTAGTTTGTATATATATATATGGTGGCTTCTCCCTTTTCTCTGTCTCCCTGTTGTTTTGACAGGATCTCACTGTGTAGCTCAGGCAGATCTTGAAGTCATGATTTGCTGCCATAGCCTACTTGTGCCTGATAGCAGGTTTGTGCCACCTGGCTTAGAACTAACAGCCATTTCATACTAATAAAAACTGAAGGAACTGCCAGGAAGTATGATACAGAAATGGAATGTTCAGATATTAGGTTCACTGCTTTAAAAATGAAGATGTGAGAGATAAGAATGAATCTGTGCTGTCACTAGGAGAATCACATTAGCTGGGGAAAAACTATTCTCAGATTTATGATTTATAGAACAAAATGCTGCCCCAAAGGCTTAGGAGTCTCCCAAATACCAGTTTGAAGTTGATGATAAGCCATTACATAAAGAGATTTCACCATATTTGAACAATGCCAGAGAAGACTGATCATTTGTCATGGTAGCTGCTGAAACTCACAGACAGAAGATGGCAATCCTTGAAAATCACAAATCAGCCTCATGTCCCAATAATCTTTTGGTAAGAGAGAATGGTTGGCTAACTCCTTCTCACAAAGATTGGCAGTGGACCATGAAGGAAACCTGGTTTTTCTCTGAGCAGTAAGTAAAGTAATTGGGTAAAACAAACCAAGCTTCAAGTTCAGAAATTGTATTTCCTCTACAGAACTATTCATTTACTACTAAAATACAATACTACAAAAAAGTATCCCACCCAGAGATCAAAATGCTTTTATTATTTATTTTTTTAATTGGTAAGTTCAGAGGAGGGCACTGGATCCCATGAAGCTGGGAATATAGGTTGCTGTGAGACACCTGACAAGGGTGCTTGGATCAGAACTCAGGTTCTATGGAAGAGCAACAAATACTCTTAACCACTGAGTGTAGTCAGAAGATTTTCCTGTGTCCCCCACCTGGTCCACAGCCACTCAGACACAAATAAATACACAGAGGCTTATATTAATTAAAACTGCTTGGTCAATAGCTCAGGATAACTGTTGACTAGCTCTTACACTTAAATTCAGCCATTTCTGTTAATCTATATGTCTCCACATTTTCTGTGATTTATCTATATGCCATTTCATGCTTCTCCCTTGATGGTGGGCAGGCAACTACCAACTCAGCCTTCCTGTTGCCAGAATTCTCCTTGTCTGCTTATCTATTCTATACTTCCTGCCTGGCTACTGGCCAATCAGCATTTTATTAAACCAGTATACAAAAGCATCTGCCCCTCCTGTGATCAAAATTTTTTAGTCAAAATCTCATCATTTTTATTTATATTGATAGCTTGAAAATAAAGCAATAGGGTTGGCCTGTGAATAGGAAATGGTGATTTTTTAATATGGAGCAAAATATTTTTTCTCTGATACCACCAATTGTTGGACCACATTTTCAACCACCTGTAACAACTGCTTTTCTGATACAAACTATAAGTACCACAGGTGTTAAAATCATAAACTTTATACCTAACATTCTCCTATCCAGGACACACATGACAAATTATGTGTTCACACGTTAACTACTGGAATAAGCAGTGTTGGATGAATGCATAATTTCTTTCTCTGCATTTACTATATCTTTTTATCTCTAGCTGCTACCACAATTCTGGTCTCAAAATGACTGTGACAAACATAACCACAAGGAGTGGTTTCCTTCTCCTGGGATTCTCTGACAAACATGAACTGCAGATTTTGCATGCTTCACTCTTCTTGGTGACATATCTATTGGGGATGGCAGGTAACTTCATCATTATCACCATCACAACACTGGACCCACAGCTCCAGTCCCCAATGTATTACTTCCTGAAGCACCTTTCCCTTCTGGACCTCTCATCCCTTTCTGTCACAGTTCCCCAGTCTATTGACAATTCCCTGATGGATAATGACTACATTTCATATGGCCAGTGTATTCTGCAAGTTTTCTTTTTCACATCATTGGCTTCTGCTGAGGTGTCCATTCTCACAGTGATGTCTTATGACCGCTATGTGGCCATCTGCTTCCCTCTGCACTATGAGGTCATCATGGATCCAAGGAAGTGCATGTGGGCTGTGACAGCTGTGTGGTTAAGTGGAGGCATCTCAGGAACCTTGTACACAACAACTACATTCTCTATCAGATTCTGCAGGGACAAAATAATCCACCAGTTCTTCTGTGATGTCCCCCAGTTACTCAAGCTTTCCTGCTCTAATGATTACCTTGGAGTGTTGGGAGTGGCTGCCTTCATGACTGTAATGGCCTTTGCCTGCTTTATTGCTGTCACCTTCTCTTATGGCCAGATATTCTCCACAATTCTCAGGATGCCCTCTGCTGAAGGTCGGTCTAAGGTCTTTTCCACCTGCCTACCCCACCTCTTTGTTTTCTCATTTTTTCTGATCACAGGTACATGTGCCTATCTAAAGCCAACTTCTGACTCACCAACTGCTTTAGATCTTCTTCTGTCTATCTTTTACACAGTACTGCCCCCAACACTCAACCCTGTAATATATAGTCTGAGGAATGAGGCCATGAAGACTGCTCTGAGGAAGGTGCTGTCAGGTAGAGAGTTCACAGGGAAAAACTTCATATTTTCTCTGTCATAAATATTTATGATATGTCATAAAACTGCACATATCATACTCAAAGAATGCTTCTGTTATTGGAACTCTTTGAGTTTTCATGTTAATAAAAAGGAAAAGTAGTTTTGAAAAATTGAACTATACTGTAAAACTATTATCATTGTAAATATTCTTCTCCTGATTTCTTTATCTAACTTATAGAATCCATTTTTTTGTTCTTTCCAGTTAAGAGAAGCTAAACATTCATAAACTAATAATGTAGACTTAGTATACATTAACTTTTCTAATACATATATCAATAAGTACATGTATGTAAACACAACCAGTCATAGTAAATATTTTAAAAACCTATGCATGGCCAATACCACAACAGTAAGTAAAATACATAATAATACCACTTACCTGTAAGCTCACTCACTAAGCAAGTCATAACTTTCAATTCAACCATTTTATTTTAAATGCCCATTCTAGTTTTACCTCTCCATATACAAATTTTGCATATTAGCATGAATGTGCATACCATTAATATATACACTTAAATGTTTTAACCAAAAAAAAAAACTCTCTTGAATTCATGTTGCTCAGTGTAGTTTGTTTTAAAATTCACTTTACTTTTCAACTGGCTTATCTGTGTTATTTATTTCCAGTTCTACCAAAGTGGCTCCAATGTTTATAATTCTGATTATGGCTTATATTTTGAGTCCTTGTATTCCAAACTGAACTCTGGCCCTAAAATGCAACAATTTCTACAGTTAAGTGTGTCGTCTACATAGCAGTCATCCAATTGCTAGTCCAACAGGACCTGAACTTGAACTGGAGTCTCCTTTTCGAAGAATGGACAGGAGAGGGATGAGTTTCATGATGAGGGACAGGGAACATGTTCCTCATTAGCCTGTAAAGTTTACAAAAGAAGATTCATCATCCTTCAATTCCTCTAAAATATTTCTGAGAACAAATCTCATAGGGCAATGGGAGAGAGTAAACAGAAATGGGAAAATAGCTAAGAAGGGGAGCTACTGATGCATTATGATTAATATATGAAATTAAATAACCTCAGAGGAAAGCTGGAAACCTTCCTAGCTGAACAGAAAAAAACATGTAATATGTAGGTGACCCCAAAAAGGCCACCAGAGCTCCTCCTTGCTCTTTTTTTGGAGTAAGAGCCCAGTCCTGAACACACACGACCAGGTCTGATGCTTGTTTGTGAAGGTTGTGCCTTTTTTTCTTTCACTTCATATTTTAATGTATTGCTATTTAAAATTGCAATAAAACTTAATTAATGCCCTATCCTGAAATCTTATTGTTTGGCCAATAGTCCTTTTCTTCTTCTGTATGCACATTTACAAGAGAGTACATAATTTAAACAGACTATGTATTATTTCTAAGCATTTAAACATGTAGACAAGTACATCTTTTAGAAAAACCATCAATGTATACTCATTAGAATATACATTATATTATTATTATTCATAAATAACTTTCTTGGTATTTCCCATTGATGTGAATAAGCATATGTGTTGTATTATAAAATGATCAATAAGGTCTTTGGCTATGAAATGATGAGAAGTCTGTTTTCAAAGACAACTTGTAAGCATCTGAATCTATGAGCATTTTTATGTCAGAATAGCAATAAAGGTCTATTAAGGGGAAATTGCTGGTCAAGAGAACAGAATCTTAAGCCTGGGTCAAGACCTAACATTCCTGTTGGGCAGTGTCAATCACCTGACCAAAGACATGTCTAGGAAGGTGTGCTCAACTTGAAGTCATGCTGAAGATATTGGTGGAATAGTTATTTCCTTAGTAAAATATTGTACTTTTCCTCCCTAGAACTCTTGTCCCACAGCACAGTAACTTACAGAGCCAAAACCATGAATTTGTAAGTCTGCCAAATTTTCTGAATTAGTCAGAAAAGCATACTTTTTACTTGCCTGCCTTCCTTCTCTGTTCTAAGCATGCATTCCCCGGTGCTTTGGGCTTTCTTACTCTTTTTTAAAGTCCCCCTGCCCAATGTGTGGCTCCTTTCACCATGTGTCTGACCTCTATGCTGACTCTAACTGCATAGCTTTTTTTTCACCTCTGTTCTCCTCCAGGTGTTGACTGAGATTCACAGTTGCCTGCCCCGGGGTGTTTTCTTTAAATTCTAATAAGATTTCTTTGAGCTTACACTTGGATCTGTTCTTAATTCTTTTAATAATGAGACTGATAACCCCAAGAGAGGATCCCGAGTTCCCGGTATCATTTCTATGTTTGTAATTTCTCTGGATTTGTGTCATATGGTAGAATTTTCTTTTCTGCCTCTTCAGTGCCTTGTGTGCATTATAAGTTTTGGATGAAGTAAACTGCTAGGAAATTAATTATTCAAAATAACCTCATTCATAAAAATGCTTTCGCCTTTAATCCCAGCACTCAGGAGGCAGAGGCAGGCGGATCTCTGTGAGTTCGAGGCCAGCCTGGGCTACCAAGTGAGTTCCAGGAAAAGGCGCAAAGCTACACAGAGAAACCCTGTCTCGAAAAACCAAAATAAATAAATAAATAAATAAAAATGCTTTCTTTCAGAGAAATTTTCTAAAGGCCCAAGGAAAAGAAGGAAAAAATGATACCAATTAAGAGAATTAACATAGTCAAAGTCAAAATTATACAATAAATTTAAGAAAGAAATTATACTTGGTTGCTTATAAACCACTAGGCAGCCTTAGAATGTAATACTTGTCAATAATGTCTCATTCAAATAGGATTGACACCCAGAAATGTTAGTGAACAAGTAGAACAATGACACTATACAGGGTAACTTTAGGGGTATCTGAAAGTCAGAAGTTATCACTGGCAGTTTCTCCTGTTTACTTTTTGCTTATTATCTTTTTACTTCATCCTCAATTTTATATCCATGAATATATCTTCTATCTAGACAGTTGTTCAAATCATGGTTCCTTCCTACTACCCAAACCCTGTATTCAGGAAGTCAATGCTTTCTATTGATCACATCTCTCAATTTATAGACATCATGGAGGTACAGAAAGTCATGGTCTTACATAGACCTCAAAGTAAATTCCTAAATTCTTTCTATTCTGAATTCAGTGCATTTCCTCTGAGTTAACATTGTCCATCCACCTTATAAGAATGGATTTATTGTATAAAGTGCATTGTGTTCAATTAAAGGATATAAATAAGTAAATAAACACTGGCTACATATCCATAAAACCACTGTTCACAATTACACAATATTTAGAACATTGTCTCCAACTCAAGAAGAGTCCCATGTATCATAGGGCCTTCCATTTCCACACCTTCTAACCCCAAGAAACATTTAATCTTCTTTTATAATCTACATTTTTTCCATTTTCTACACTGTATCCTGCATTTTATATAGACTTTCCTACATTATCCTGCTATGTGAAATCTGGTCCCTTAGTTCTTTGTATATTTCTCTAGGAGGAATACCTCTCCTGCTCAAGGAATGCTGCATCCAAGGTATTTCCTTTTCCTAGCTTAGCAATTTTAAAACAATTAAAAAAATTACCTGTAAAGTTCCAATTTGGCCTTAAGACTTCCTGTCCCATTGAACATACGTGCTGAAAGAGGAGAGCTACTAGGTATGCTTATCATTTCTTCTCTGTCCCTATCTTCAATAAAACCTCCAGAAAAGCCCAGTAAATGGTTCTAGAGCAGTAATGGCCTGAAGGCCCCTGGTTTTGTTGAATCTCCAATATGACTTCAATTCCTCAGTACTGGTCATTGATAGGTGATGATACTAAATTGTTATATACAAATTGAATCTTCTGCACCCTTTACTGTCAAGATCCTGAACTGAGCATAACAAGGTTGTTGATGGCAGTTTGATGAGGTCTTTTTCACTGGAGTGGGTCTCCATTATACAACTATGTGATGGAGATGAACTATGTTCATTCATTTGCTGCTTCATAACAACTGTGTTGATTCCAACACCAAGCTCCAGTTTCTGGAGCTTTAATTAACTATTGTATGACAATTTTTCAAGCTACGCTTTTATTTTATTTGAACACATACTTAAAAGATAGTAGTTGAGTTAATCGTTAGCCATTTAATTTTCTTCAAGAATGCACGCTAGCTAAGCCTTGGTGGCACATGCCTTTAATCCCAACACTTGTGAGGTAGAGACAGGGGGATCTCTATGAGTTTGAAGCTGGCCTGATCTACAAAGCAAGTTCAGGACTGTAGTGGGTACTTAATTTGTGAGTTACGCCATTAAATAAATATTCTTTTAACTACGTGGGGTGGCCAAAATAATTTCTTCAATACAGGACAGCTAGGACTGCTACACAAACAAACCCTGTCTCAGAAAAAGAAAAAAAAAGACGGCATGTTAATCCTCAAAACAATTGCATACATAAAAATCGCAGGCATTCTTCAATGTATTTAAGAAAGTTCCAATTTGGACTTTTACACTAAGTCTCAGATTCACAATGAAGTTAAATTTTTTATACATTAAAATGCCTATTTCTTCTTCAGTTGTATTCAGTGTTACATATCTTCAGTGGAATTAAGATAAAAATGATTGTATCATATAATCAATATATAAGCTGAGAGCTGCCTTCATGACATAGGAATCTTCTAAGTTGTTGACTCAGACATAAGAAAAAAATACTGAGATTTCACAATGTTTAGAACAAAGCCCTTTAAGTTGGTTGAGCAACTTTTTTTTCTTTCACTATTTATGCTTGTTGCCAAAACTCACAAAGGGTAAAATGTAAAGGGAAATGAGTCATTAATGACCATGCACCAGCCTAATGAGCTAATGAACATTTTGGAGCTGGGAAAACACTTAGTTGATACCATCCTACAAAGATCAAGCAAGGACCCATGAATAAACCTGGATTCTCTCTGACCAAAAACCTAACAGTAAATTCCAGACTCTTTCATAAGGAACAAACTGTGGGCTCAGAACACTGTTCCTCAAATTCAAAACCAAGTTCTCTTTCTTCGCCAAGTCCTTTGCTTATAGTGTATGGTCAGTAACTATCCCAAGGCTACATATTAAGCTAAACGATATGAACATTTAAATGCAAAGAAGACCCAATAGAAAACCCTAAACATTCAATAATACTGAAAGTAAACAAATGAGACACCTAGTATGAGAGTCACAGGTAATTATTTCTTTGCAACAGTGTTTTTGTCTTGATTTTGATCACAAATCCAGTAAATACAATCACATTTGAAAGAACAATAAGCATATATATTATGGCCCTAGGCTCCATAATAAAGGAGTGACTGACTCACTGTAATGCCCATATTATTTGTTATGAAGGAGTCCGGTGTGACTTGGAGAACATCTTAAAATTTACACTCACAACATCATTCGTGTGCTACTAAATTTCAATGCACTATACAAATGTACCCCAGGCCAAGGTTCAAGATGTTTTTTATGAAGAACCCTTATTTTGTTTCTATTGATGACTTTGAACCAGAGAAATAGGCTTTTGGGTTTTTTGTTTTGTTTTGTTTTGTTTTTGCTTGTTTTGTTTTGTTTTGTGGAAGGGAATACTAACTTCTATGGGGGGAAAAGGACTATCAGTGACTTAGCCACATTTAACACAGTCACCTGTTACTATTAGTTTACTAGAACTAACTGTAAACTGCATTGTTGTAATCCTTTGAACCCTAGCAATCAGGGGGAACAACAAGGAAATACAGACACTGAAACATTAAGTGTTGAAATAAACTGTATTGAATAAAGGCATTATTTCATGGACCATTTTTCTATTTCATTTCCTTCATTTTCCAGCTGCTACCATGAATTGTATTTTTCAAAACAGACATAACCAAGTTCCTCCTCATGGAGTTCTCTGACAATCATGAGTTGCAGAACTTACATGCTTTGTTTTCCTTGATGACAGACCTATTGGACTCAGTAGGCAACTTCAGCATTATCAACATTGGACCAGCAGCTCTGGTCTCCAATGGATTACTTCCTGAAGTGCTGTGCTCAGATCATGACCACCAGAGAGACCACCAAAGACGAGCATGCCAGAATGCAAAAGCAAGGTTTAATTCTGGATATACAAGCCTAGGCAGGGACTTCGTTCAATACATCCAACGCAGTGGAGGCTGGAGGAAGTGTCCACCTATCTGCAAGCTCAGTTTTTAAAGGGAAAAATCACAAGGTTACATCATTTAGGGGAGCTAGTACAGGTACAATTCTGATTGGCTCGCTTCTAGGGGTTTCTAGAAATTACTTCTAAGGGAGTGGTTGCCCGCTACCATTGCTCATTGGCTGCCTTCAGGTGGGGACTTTTTATTATTATTATTATTATTTTACAACACCATTCAGTTCAACATAATAGCCACAGATTCCCCTGTTCTCCCCCTCTCGCCCCCCCTCCCCCCAGCCCACCCCTCTATTCCCACCTCTTCCAGATCAAGGTCTGCCCCGAGGACCGGGGTCGATCTGACCTGGTAGACTCAGTCCAGGCAGGTCCATTCCCCCCCTCCCAGACCGAGCCAAGTGTCCCTGCATGAGTGCCAGGATTCAAACAGCAAACTCATGCAACGAGTCCAGGACCTGGCACCAATGCACAGCTGCCTCCCAAACAGATCAAGCCAAATGAGTGTCTCACCCATTCAGGGGGCCTGATCCAGTTGGGGGCCCCTCAGTCATTGGTTCATAGATCCTGTGCTTCCATTCATTTGGTTATTTGTCCCGGTGCTTTATCCAACCTTGGCTTCAACAATTCTCGCTCATATAAACCCTCTTCTTTCTCACTAATTAGACTCCCAGTGCTCCACCAGGGGCCCAGCCGTGGATGTCTGCATTCAGATTCCTCAGTCCTTGGATGGGGTTTATGGCACAACTAACAGGGTGTCTGGCCATCCCATCACCAGAGTAGGTCAGTTCCTGCCATCTCGCGACCATTGCCAGCAGTCTTTTGCAGGGGTATCTTTGTGGATCTCCTTGGGCCTCCCTAGCTCTCTGCTTCCTCCCCTTCTCACCTTCTCACGTGGTCTTCATTTACCATGGTCTCCTATTCCTTGTTCTCCCTCTCTTTTCTTGATCCAGCTAGGATCTCCCACTCTCTTTCCCTCGACCATTGCCCTTCTTTGTTCCCACTCATGACCAGGCTGTTCATGTAGATCTCGTCCATTTCTCCGTGTCTTTTTTGGGGGTCCCGTTTTCCAGGTAGCCTCACTGGTGATGTGAGTAGCAGTCCAGTCATCCTTGTTCCACATCTAGCATCTTCCTATGAGTGAGTACATACCATATTTGTCTTTCTGAGTCTGGGTTACCTCACTCAGGATGATTTTTTTTTTAGATCGATCCATTTGTCTGCAAACCGTATGATGTCATTGTTTTTCTCTGCTGAGTAGTATTCCATTGTGTATATGTGCCACAATTTATTTATCCATTCTTCAGTTGAAGGGCATCTAGGTTGTTTCCAGGTTTTGGCTATTACAAACAATGCTGATATGAACATAGCTGAGCAAGTGCTCTTGTGGTATGATTGAGCATTTCTTGGGTATATGCCCAGGAGTGGTATAGCTGGATTTTGGGGGAGATTGATTCCCAATTTTCTAAGAAAGCGCCATATTGATTTCCAAAGTGGTTGTACAAGCTTGCATTCCCACCAGCAGTGGAGGAGAGTTCCTTGAGTTCTACATCCTCTCCAGCATAAAGTGTCTTCAGTGTTTTTGATCTTAGCCACTCTGACAGGCATAAGGTGGTATCTCAGAGTTGTTTTGATTTGCATTTCCCTGATGATTAGGGATGTTGAGCAATTCCTTAAATGTCTTTCAGCCATTTGGGTTTCCTCTGTTGAGAATTCTCTGTTTAGTTCTAAAGCCCATTTCTCAATTGGACTGTTGGTCGTTTTGATGTCTAATTTCTTGAGTTCCTTATATATTCTGGATATCAGTCCTCTGTCACATGTGGGGTTGGTGAAGATCTTTTCCCATTCTGTAGGCTGTCGCTTTGCCTTGTTGACCGTATCCTTTGCTCTACAAAAGCTTCTCAGTTTCAAGAGGTCCCATTGATTGATTGTTTGTCACAGTGTCTGCGCTACTAGTGTTATATTTAGGAAGTGATCTCCTATGCCAATGCATTCAAGACTATTTCCTACTTTCTCTTCTAGCATGATCAGAGTAGCTGGATTTATGTTGAGGTCTTTGATCCACTTGGACTTAAGTTTTGTGCACGGTGACAGATATGGATCTATTTGCAGCCTTCTACACGTTGATATCCAGTTATGCCAGCACCATTTGTTGAAGATGCTTTCTTTTTTCCATTGTACACTTTTGGCTTCTTTGTCAAAAATTATATGTCCATAGGTGTGTGGGTTAATGTCAGGGTCTTCAATTCGATTCCATTGGTCCACATGTCGGTTTTTATGCCAATACCAAGCTGTTTTTATTACTGTAGATCTATAGTAGAACTTGAAGTCGGGGATTGTGATGCCTCCAGAAGTTGTTTTATTGTACAGGTTTCTTTTAGCTACCCTGGGTTTTTTGTTTTTCCATATGAAGTTGAGTATTATTCTTTCCAGGTCTGTGAAGAATTGTGTTGGTATTTTGATGGGGATTGCATTGAATCTGTAGATTGCTTTTGGTAAGATTGCCATTTTTACTATGTTAACCCTGCCTATCCATGAGCATGGGAGATCTTTCCATTTTCTGACATCTTCTTCAATTTCTTTTTTCAGGGACTTAAAGTTCTTGTCATATAGGTCCTTCACTTGCTTGGTTAGTGTTACCCCAAGGTATTTTATGTCATTTTTGGCTATTGTAAAGGGTGATATATCTTTAATTGCCTTCTCAGCTTCTTTGTCCATTGTATATAGGAGGGCTACTGATTTTTTTGAGTTGATCTTGTATCCTGCTATGTTGCTGAAGGTGTTTATAAGCTTTATCAATTCCTGGGTGGAATCTTTGGGGTCACTCAAGTATACTATCATGTCATCTGCAAATAGGGAAAGCTTGACTTCTTCCTTTCCAATTTGTATCCCCTTAATCTCCTTATGTTGTCTTATTGCTCTGGCTAGAACTTCAAGTACTATATTGAATAAGTATGGGGAGAGTGGACAGCCTTGTCTCGTTCATGATTTTAGTGGAATTGCTTGAGTTTCTCTCCATTTAATTTGATGTTGGCTGTTGGTTTGCTATATATTGCCTTTATTATCTTTAGGTATGTTCCCTGTATTCCTGATCGCTCCAAGACTTTTATCATGAAGGGGTGTTGGATTTTGTCAAATGCCTTTTCTGCATCTAGTGAGATGATCATGTGGTTTTTTTCTTTGAGTTTGTTTATATGGTGTATTACATTGATGGACTTTCGTATGTTGAACCACCCTTGCATCCCTGGGATGAAGCCTACTTGATCATGGTGGATAATTGTTCTGATGTGTTCTTGGAGTCTGTTTGCCAGTATTTTATTGAGTATTTTTGCATCAATGTTCATGAGGGAGATCGGTCTGTAGTTCTCTTTCTTTGTTGTATCCTTGTTTGGTTTAGGAATCAGGGTAATTGTAGCCTCATAGAAGGAGTTTGGTAATGTTCCTTCTGTTTCTATTTCGTGGAACAATTTAGAGAGTATTGGAATTAACTCTTCTTTGAAGATCTGGTAGAATTCTGCGCTGAAACCATCTGGTCCTGAGCTTTTTTTGGTTGGAAGACCTTTAATGACTGTTTCTATTTCCTTAGGGGTTATTGGACTATTTAAATAGTTTATCTGGTCTTGATTTAACTTAGGTATGTGGTATCTATCCAGAAAAATGTCCATTTCTTTTAGGTTTTCCAGTTTTGTGGAGTAGAGGTTTTTGAAACATGACCTTATAATTCTCTGGATTTCCTCAATGTCTGTTGTTATGTCCCCCTTTCATTTCTGATTTTGTTGATTTGGATTCTCTCTCTCTGTCTTTTGGTTAGTTTGGATAAGGGCTTGTCTATCTTGTTGATTTTCTCAAAGAACCAACTCTTTGTTTCATTAATTTTTTGTATTATTCTCTTAGTTTCTAATTTATTAATTTCATCCCTCACTTTGATAATTTCCTGGCGTCTATTCTTCCTGGGAGACTTTGCTTCTTCTTGTTCTAGAGCTTTCAGATGGGCTGTTAATTCACTAGTGTGGGATTTCTCCAACTTCTTTATGTGGGCATTTAGTGCTATGAATTTCCCTCTTAACACTGCTTTCATAGTGTCCCATAAGTTTGGGTATGTGGTGTCTTCATTTTCATTGATCTCTAGGAAGTCTTTAATTTCTTTCTTTATTTCTTCCTTAACCCATTGCTGATTCAGTTGAGCATTATTCAGTTTCCATGAGATTGTAGGTTTTCTGTAGTTTTTGTTGTTGTTGAAATCTAGCTTTAAACCATGGTGGTCTGATAGAACACAGGGGGTTATTCTAATTGTTTTGTACCTGTTGAGACTTGCTTTGTGACCAAGTATGTGGTCGATTTTGGAGAAAGTTCCATGGGGTGCTGAGAAGAAGGTATATTATTTCTTGTTAGGATGGAATGTTCTGTAGATATCTATTAGGTCCAATTGGGTCATGACATCAGTTAAGTCCTTTATTTCTCTGTTAAGTTTCGATTTGGGAGATCTGTCCAGTGGTGAAAGTGGGGTGTTGAGATCTCTCACTATTAATGTGTGGGGTTTTATATGTGGTTTAAGCTTTAGTAATGTTTCTTTTACATATGTGGGTGCCCTTGTGTTTGGGGCATATATGTTCAGAATTGAAACTTCATCTTGGTCAATCTTTCCTGTGATGAGGATGTAATGTCCTTCTTGATATCTTTTGATTGATTTTAGTTTGAAGTCTATTTTGTTGGATATCAGGATGGCTACCCCTGCTTGTTTCTTAAGACCATTTGATTGAAAAGTCTTTTCCCAGCCTTTTACTCTTAGGTAGTGTCTGTCTTTGAATTTGAGATGTGTTTCTTGTATGCAGCAGAAAGATGGGTCCTGCTTTCGTATCCATTCTCTAAGTCTATGTCTTTTTATAGGTGAATTAAGTCCATTGATATTAAGGGATATTAATGACCAGTGATTGTTCATCCCTGTTATTTTTGGTGGTAGTGTGTGTGTACTTCCCTTCTTTGGGGTTTACTGTTGTGGCTTTATCTATTGCCTATGTTTTCGAGTGTGTATCTGACTTCCCTCGGTTGGAATTTTCCTTCTAGTGCTTTCTGTAGGGCTGGGTTTATGGATAGGTATTGTTTAAATCTGGCTTTGTCTTCAAATGTCTTGTTCCTTCCATCTATGATGATTGAAAGTTTTGCTGGGTATATTAGTCTGGGCTGACATCCATGGTCTCTTAGTGTCTGCATTACATCTGACCAGGTCCTTCTGGCTTTCAAAGTCTCCATTGATAAGTCGGGTGTTATTCTGATGGGTTTACCTTTATATGTCACTTGGCCTTTTTCCTTGGCTGCTCTTAATATTCTTTCTTTATTCTGTACATTTAGTTGTTTAATTATTATGTGTTGAGGGGACTTTTTTGGGGGGTCTAGTCTGTTTGGTGTTCTATATGCTTCTTGTATCTTCATAGGCATTTCCTTCTTTAAGTTGGGAAAGTTTTCTTCTATAATTTTGTTGAATATATTTTCTGTGCCTTTGAGTTGGTATTCTTCACCTTCTTCTATCCCTATAATTCGTAGGTTTGGTCTTTTCATGGTGTCCCAAATTTCTTGGACATTTTGGTTCATGACTTTGTTGGCTTTAGTGTTTTCTTCGACTGATGAAACTATTTCTTCAGGTGGGGACATTTTTATGGTGAGTTACCCTGGAAACCAGGGTTGGAACATTCTATAGTCCGGCAGTCAGTATCTCGTGACTACCTTTTGACTCTGTACTTTTACACTTCCTGGTTTCTGGAATCTGGACTGACTTGTTTCAGTAACTATTGGCCTATTCCTAGAAGGAGAAATCTTAGGTTTTAGTTTTTGGGTAAAAGCATTTTGGTCTTATTTCTAAGATGGCTCATTTTGGTCTCACAGAAGCACCTTTCTATTCTAAATCTCTCCTCCCTTTCTGTTATAGTCCCCCAGTCTGTTGGCAGTCCCCTTGCAGGCAGTGGCTACATTTCATGTGACAGGTTCATGCTTAAGGTGTTCTTCACAGCATTAGCCTGGAGTGAAGCAGCAATTCTCACAGTGATGTTATATGAGTTCTATGTGGCAATATGCCTTCCACTACACTGAGGCCATTATGATTTACTGGTGAATGTTGCCTGTGACAACTGTGTGATTAAGTGAAGCCCTCTCAGGAATACTGTGCATAGAAACTACATTCTCTGTCAGATGCTGAAGGGACAAAATAATCCACCAGTTCTTCTGTGATGTCCCCCAGTTGCTCAAGCTCTCCTGCTCTAGTGATTACCTTGGAGTGATGGGAGTGTCTTCCTTCATGGCTGTGATGCCCTTTGCTTGCTTCATTGCTGTCCCCCTCTCTTATGGCCAGATATTCTCCACAATTCTCAAGATGCTCTCTGCTAAAGATCAGTCTCAGGTCTACTCTACCTGCCTTCAGGTGGCCATGACAGAGAAGCAGTAGGTGACAATTGAAGTTCAAGATGTCTGCTGTGGATATCGCTCTATATAAATAAAACACTGATTGGCCAGTGACCAGGCAGGAAGTACAGGCAGGACAAGGAGAGAGGAGAATTGAGGGAACAGGAAGAAGGGGGAGACACAGCCAGCCACTGCCAGGACAAGCAGCATGTAAAGATGCCGGTAAGCCATGAGCCACATGGCAAGGTATAGATTGATAGAAATGGGTTAATTTAAGATATAAGAACAGTTAGCAAGAAGCCTGCCATGGCCATACAGTTTATAAGTAATATAAGCGTCTGAGTGATTATTTTATATGTGGGTTGTGTGACTGTGGGCCTTGGTGGGATCTGGAAAGAAGCTCTCCAGCAACAAATGGCGCCCAATGGCTCGAGTTTCCCCCTTAAACCTAAGAATATTTAATAACCAATTCTAAACAGAGCCAAAACCAGGTTCCTGCTTCATGTCTCATACTATGGCTAGACACCGCAAAACTTGGGTTTGAGCTACTGGCAGGTTCCTGGCATGTATGTTTGACCGACAGTATGGTAGGAATGAGGTGTCTGCCAACAACACATTCCGCTGTGTGGTAGATTTAGTCTTTACTAGTATTAAAAGGAGAAAGAGAGAGAGAGAGAGAGAGAGAGAGAGAGAGAGAGAGAGAGCTACAATCTACTTTGATAGAAACATAGACCCACTATTTCTGAGAGTTGATACCTCCCAGAGCTGGCAGAAAACATACCACTGCCGTGTTGGGAAGCTGAAGTGAGCAGAGCCAGCAGCCATAGTGGGTTTCAGTTTTAGAAGGCTGAAGTTTAAAACAATAGCTTCACAATAAGACTGATTCAGATGAAATAGTTTACAATGTATGTAAAAATGTACGTAGGCTTAAAAGAGAGAAAGAATGGAATATATGCAGTTATATAAACAAATAGATAGTTTTTAAAAATAAAGTCTTTAAACAAACAGTAAAGGTAATAAGCCACATAAAGATGGCTATCACACAGACAATCTGGATTATGTTGTCTTTGATATTCGTGACTAAAGAAAAACATTTGATTGTAAAAGCTGTTGAGTTATGCCAAAATGTATATTTTATAGGTTCCTTGACTTCAAAATTTGGATATAAGAATATGTTGCTTTGAAAAAGAGGTTCTGCTTTTGTTTCCACAGAAAGTCAGAGGCTATGGATTTGTTCCAGATTAAGATACATCAGGTTTGAGCAGCCAAGACCCCCTGAAAGGTCTCCGATGACACCATGGTCCAGATAACCTAACATTAGAATGGTTTCAAGGCAACTGACTCACAGACTACCCCATAAGCCTAATGTTTTCTTTGTGTCCCCATAAGATACAGCACCCCCCTCCAGCAGGAAGTAGTAAGAGAATCTACGCCCAAATTCCCAAATATACCAAGCTGGCTTTGGAGATGGAATGGGCTCACTCCCTCTCTAAACCCAGACATAGTCCTAAAATAAAAAGGTTAAGAGATTCTTGTGTCCCAAATCAGAAGAGCCCTGTGGTGTGGGACAGAGAAAAACCAACATTTTTATTTAAAACAGGTTGATTATAAATGTGATCTCTTTCTAAAAAACAAAAGGGGATATGATATAGATATGATAAGTTGAAAGGGTAAATTAATGAACCTACTTTTAAAGAGTAACAACTTTTTAAAAATGTTTTATTTTGATATGGATTTTAGTTTATTGATACAAGTTTAAACTTAATTTTGTTATACTGTATATTTCTATTCTTGTTTGAGGTATTAAGTTTATGTAACTCATTGAAAATTGTAATGGATAATTTAAAAAAAGATTAGTAATTAGTCATCTATGATAATCACATTTTTAGCCATGTTAGTTAAGTCTTCTAGGTATACATAGATATATTTCAGATAGATAGGTAGTCTTCAAACACTTCAAAGACCTACAGAATATGACATTTAAAATGTTTTAAAAATTTAGACGTTCTGGACAGTGAGACATGTCTGCTCCTGGCAGCATTGTATTTATTTCGGAGAAGAGGATGGGCATCGAAGACACTCCATATACAGTTTATCTTCACCTTGGCAAAGATAGCAATTCGGGCAAGAAACTGTTCTTGCCTGGACTGCTTGATCGATTGAACATGCAAGACCCATGGAAGGATGACCACTGAACTTTGCTTGACAAGATGGTCCTTCAGATTCCTGCTTCACAGAGAAAACTGCCAGACATTCTACAGGACACTAAAAAAAAAAAAATGATGGAGAGACTCTAGCCATGTGAGCTAAAGACAGATGCCCCAACTTTACAAAGGAACATTAGGTGACTGTCCAGGCTTTCAGCTGTCTCTGTACCCTGCAAGACTCCCGAAAGTTGCTTACATCCTTCTCCTATTTCTCAGGTAATATTATATCCTTCTGAGGTCTTTGATGTGGTTGAAGATGAGATAGTTGTAATTTCCTCAGTTATAATAAAAGATAAGTTAGATATAAAACCTTAAACTCACAAATATAAGATAGATAGGATATCTTCTCTAATATTGTAACTGTAATTCCTGCTTGATAATTGTTTTGTTATATGTAATTTTACCATGTTAAAGTTAAAACCTTCCTTTTTAAAAAAAGAAGAAAAGGGGAAGTGCTGTGGATATTGCTCGATTTAAATAAAACACTGATTGGCCAGTGACCAGGCAGGAAGTACAGGCGGGACAAGGAGAGAGGAGAATTGAGGGAACAGGAAAAAGGCGAGGGAGACACGGCCAGCCACTGCCAGGATAAGCAGCATGTAAAGATGCCGGTAAGACACAAGCCACATGGCAAGTAATAGATTTATAGAAATGGGTTAATTTAAGATATAAGAACAATTAGCAAAAAGCCTGCCATGGCCATACAGTTTATAAGTAATATAAGCATCTGAGTGATTATTTTATACGTGGATTGTGGGACTGCAGGGCTTGGTGGGACCTGGAGAGAAGCTCTCCAGTAACAGATGTCAGCCCACCAGTAGGAAAATTCCTGATGGATGATTCTCAGATAGGCAAGACCCCGAGACCACAAACTACAGAATGTGTTTTGCTTCCACTGTGCCTTTACAGGTTTGCTGCTGCCATTTTTCTCTAGTGTCTGGCATGGTATGAATGGGTGTGGGAGGATCCACACTGCCTATAATGAAGTATGTTTATCTCATGGATACATCCTATTCTACTGGGCATTTTTACCTGTGGATTATTATGAAGATGATTTCTTCTTAAGATGTCCTATCTAATTGATAATAATGATGTTAGTCTAAATAGTTTTAATGATTAAAAGTATAAATAAGGAAGTGTCTCACAGCCAGAACACATGAGTTTCTCTTGAGGAGTCACATAGACTGTAGCTTAGGTTAATGACTAAGAAAAATGATTATCTCTAGAGACAACTGAAACAAGCTCATAGCAACTCACAAACTTTAGACCAACAGCTGTGGAGCCTGCATTGAACCAGACTGGGCCCTCTGCATACGGGAGACAGTTGTGTAACTGGGTCTGTTTGAGGGTCCCCTGGCAGTGGGATCAGGATCTAGCCCTGGTGCATGAGCTGGCTTTCTGAAGCTAGTTATCTATTGTGGGATGCCTCTCACAGCCTTGACGCAGTGGGGAGGGGCTTGGTCCTGCCTCAACCGAATATACCATTATAAGATAAAAAGGTAGATTATTGAATCTACTTTTAAAAGGCAACTGCTAATTTTAAATATTTTGCATTAGATTGGATTTTTTTATATTGTATACAAATTATATATATTGATACAAATTTGAGATTGATTTTGTTAGATAATATTGTATGTATATTTCTAATATTGTTCAAGGTATTGTACCTTTATAGTTTTGTTAACAAGGTAATACAATTTTCTAGTTCTTGAAAGTTATTACTATTTATTATAATAAAGAAATGCAGGTTAGTAGCTAGTCATTGCAATCAAACTTGTAGTCATATTAGGTATGTTTTCAAGGTCAAGTAGAAATACATTTTAGATATACAGGTCATCTTCAAACACTTCAGCGATCTACAGAACATGGAACTTAAGATTTTTTAATAACAGATTTTTTTCTTTTCTATGACGAGACATGTCTGCTCCTGGAAGCACCAATCTACTTCAGAGAAGATGACGGGCATTGAAGAAACTGCATAGGGAGTTTACTTTCATTGTGGCAAAAGTTAGAAACTGGACAAGCAAATGCTCTTGCTTCAATTGCTGACAATATGCTGTCAAAAATAGACAAGCAGGACACAAAAGAAAGGATTGCTAATCCTTGCCAAGACAAGGTAGGAAGGCTCTTTAGAAAACCCTGCTTCACAGATGAGTTTGCCAGATATGCTAGGCCTGTAGGCTGAAGGGGGATGCCCCAGTGTTGCAGAGAAACCTTGGTTGACTGTCCAGGCAGTCAGATGTTTCTGTCATTCCTCACATTTTTTGGAAGTCACTTGTTTGCATTTCCTGTTCAACTAGGTAATATTATTTTCTTCTCAGGTCTTTTAGGGAGTTGAAAATTATATAGTTATAGTTATAGTTTTCCTTGTTAACAAATTCGGAAAAGAAACTCACTAAAGAGATGTAAAGTGTATAAGTTTGAAAGATATCAAAAGATAGTTTTCGGTTGGTAATACAAGTTAGGATAGAGAGTGAATTAAGTACATTTTGAACTCACCAAAATAGGACAGATAATGGAATATTTTTACTGAATTTGTCAAATGCAAATGGGCTAGACATTGTTGATGTATTTATTGCCTGTATGTATTGTATATAGCTATTGTACTTATTGTATATAGTTTTTCTTATACTATATATTTTTTATTTTAGACAAAAAAGGGGGAAATGTGGTGATATTTATTAAATACATTTTCTCTTAATATCCAGATATATAAAACTATTAATGAGTGGGTATATATCCTAAAGATTTAAAGGGCTGAATGATTGTTTTTCATGTATAAAAGTTTAGGGTTATGACTCCTTTAAGATTCCTTGTAAGATTACCTTTCAAGATAACTAATAAAGTGATTGGTCCTTTCCTTGCAGCTGCAAAATGCAGCCTGCCAGTAAAAGAATATCTTGTTTGCTTATACTCTGTTGATCTATAACAAGTTGCTTGGGTGTGAATGTGCATGGGTTCTTGTGGAAATTTTGTTTTCAATTATAATACCTAAAATGTTTAATCTTGTAATGGATATGGAAAACATACTGTTTATTACTTGTATTCATTGTAATCATTCACTTGAAAAACTGAATGTAACCACATTGCAATTTTCATATTGCCTGAAAGATTTTGCTGAGGTATATAAGCTGTAAAGGAAAGAATAAAGGTAGAGTTCAAATGAGTTAAAAGGAAAGCATCACGAATGAGAGAATAAGGAAGAATAAAGATAGAATGAGAAGGAAAACATCAAGAATGGGAGTATTAGGAGGAAAACTTTAAGAAAATTAGAAGGAAAACATCAAGAGAGACAGAAGGGACATTTCTGGATATATATAAGAAAAGAGAATACAAAACAGAATTAGAATAAAAAGAAGAATAAAGAGAAGATCTGAAAGAAACCATGGAGAGAGTGTGTGTCTTTTTTCTTTACCTCCTCAGATTAAAAAAGTCTTAGTATGTACTGACTCCAAGGATTCCTGCTGTGGGATATCTTTCTGTATGCTGTGAATATGTGTGGCTCCCATTGGATAATAAATAAAGCTGCATTGGTCTGTGGCAGGGCAGGATAGAGCCAGGCAGGAAAATTCAAAAGATATAGTGAGAGAAGAAAGACAAAGTGGAGAGATGTGAACCCTCCACCCAAGGAGCAACAGGATGCCAGCAGACTGGTAATGCCATGAGCACATGACAACATATAAACTAATAGAAATGGGTTGATTTAAGATGAAAGAGTTAGCTAGCAAGAAACCTGAGCCATATGCCATACAGTTTGTAATTAAAATAAGCCTCTATGTGTTTTCTTGGAACTGAGTGGCTGTGGGACTGGGCAGGACACAGGATAACTTCCAGCTACAGATTCCCTTTGAGTCCTGTGTTGCTGGAGCCTGGTCACCTAGACAACGATACTAACTGCCTCAACTCTGTTCTCTCTCTCTCTCTCTCTCTCTCTCTCTCTCTCTCTCTCTCTCTCTCTCTCTCTTTCTCTCTTTGATTCACAGGAGCTGTGAATTTTAAAACCAAACTCAAACTCACCAACTGTTTGCGACCTCATGCTATATTTTATGTAATAGTATCTCCAACACTCAAATTTGTAATATACAGTCTGAGTAATGAGGCTGTGAGGGAAGGTCTGAAGAGGTCCCTTTGGGTGCAGAATTCACTGGAAAAAACACCCATCACCTTGTTTTTAGTATCTACTTTCATCATATAAGAACTATTTTTAATTGTAATTTTTCAATTTGTCATGTTAATGAAAAGAAATAGCATTGTCCTGTAAAGAAAGTATATAATATAGCTGTCTTTGAAGCTATACCAAACTCTCTGAAGTTATTTTTGCTTTTCAAGTTCAAATAAGCAACAATCATCTAGCAAGATATATACAGTTCTTCCTAATACACCCATCACACATATACACAGGCACATGCTCATACACATCAACATTCACAGTATATGCTTTGAAAACCTGACCATGAACAGTATTACAGTAATAAGAAAAAGTGATACTATGTACATACATGTTCATACACCAATGAAGTCATCAGGGCCAGTGTAACATACAACTTCAAGTACCCATTTCAATTGTTATCTAGTTATAAATTTTAAATATTAGAATAAATTTGTATGTCTTATTATATCCCTATAGATTAACTATAATGTGTGTTGAATGCATAATATTGAATGTAATTCTTGCTGAAATACATGTAACTTTAATAATTTTAATTTATTTTTAATTTATTAGTCTTTGTAACTGTGAAGTTTTTTTCTGTTCATAATTATAAAGAGTTGTTGATTCTTGCTGTACAAAATGTTAAATTAGCTTAATTTTGCAAAAAGCTAAGATCCACTTGAGTTTTATGATAATCATAGTAAATTTAGAGAAAATTGACAGCTTATCGTTATTAAAACTTCTGAATTTGGGTGGTGGTTTGAATAAAATTTGAATAAATCTGTGGTGGTTTGAATAAAAATGGACCCCATAGGCCCATATAGAGTGTCATATTAGGAGTTGTGGCCTTTTTGGAGTAGGTGTGGCCTTGTTGGAGGAAGTGGTCACTGAGGGTAGGCTTCGAGGTCTCAGATGCTCAAACTATACCCAGTGTGTAACTGTCACTTCCTGCTGCCTGCTGATCTAAATGTAGAACTCTCAGCTCCTTCCCAGCACCATGTCTGCCTGCATGCTGTTATGTTTTCTGCCATGGTAATGGAATAAATATCTGAAACTAAAGCCAGCCCCAGTTAAATGTTTTCTTTTGTAAGAGTTTTCATGGTTATGGTGAATCTTCACAGAAGTAAAACCCTAACTAAGACAACAACCAAACCCAAATTTATTTATTT
Organism: Peromyscus leucopus; assembly: GCF_004664715.2. Taxonomy (NCBI): domain Eukaryota; kingdom Metazoa; phylum Chordata; class Mammalia; order Rodentia; family Cricetidae; genus Peromyscus; species Peromyscus leucopus. The sequence goes on from NC_051084.1 coordinate 16,673,996, forward strand.
TTCCTTTATCATCAAAATGTTATTATCAATACAAAGATTTTGAAAGTATTTTATTAGTTTCATACCCATGCAGCACAAATCTTAAAAGGTCTTATTAAATAAAAAACATGGGAACCAGATATTGGGGTGAATACTAAAAGATCAGAGAAGCAGAACAAGTCACAGCTAACCTCACCTTGCCAGCTTCTCAGCCAATCCTGTTTCCATGAATCCTCAGACTGGAAGCCTCTGAGTCCTCTCCTAACCCAAATGGATCTCAACTGAACTGCTGCTAAAACTCTAAAAGCTTAAAAAGCTTCTTGTTCCTGGTCTTCACGCCTTTCTGCTTCCTGCCATCACTTCCTGGATTAAAGGCGTGTGTCTTTCCCAAGCAAGACATGAGATCTCAAGTACTGTGTTTAAAGGTGTGTGTTACCATGCCTGCCTATTTCCAGTGTTGCCTTGAACTCATGGAGATCTAGTTGGATCTAGAATGCTAGGATTAAAGGTATGTGCTACCACTGCCTAAACTCTATGTTTAACATAGTGGCTGCTCTGTTCTCTGACCCCCAGATAAGTTTATTGGGGTACACAATATATCAACTACATTTACCCTTTTTTTGATTGAAATAAAAATGTTATAACTAACATAAGAAAAAGTATATACAATAAGTATGTACAATATATACTGTTAAGAATTACATTAACAATGTCTAGTCCATTAACATTTGACAGATTCAGACAAAAAACTCCTTTATATACATTAATAAATTAACTTTATTATTTATTCAGTTGCAAGATATAATCAGGAATAGGAAGCATCCTTCATATATAACTCACATCTGATGGATATGGGTCTACCAGGCCCTCTAGCACAAGGTAATGCCAAGATTGATAAACTATTGATAGGAAATGTGCTGGAGGCCTCAGAATTTCATTAAAAAAATCATGCCAATAGTAAAGGTTTAAAAAAGGATTTTTCCATAAGCTATCAACAAGCCAAGGAAATTGTAAGGAAATGTCCTACTTGTTCTTTTTATAATCAGACTCCACTACCAGCAGGATATAACCCAAAGGGTAATCTGAGGAATTAAATCTGACAGAGGGACGTGTTTCACTTTGCAGAATTTGGTAAATTGAAATATGTACACCACACTATTGATACTTATTCAGGATTTCAATGGGCAATTGCTTTGAGTTCTGAAAAAGCTGATTCTATAACCACACATTTGCTAGAAGTTATGGCCATCATGGTTATACTTGCATATTAAAACTGACAATGCTCCAGCATATGTCTCTGGTAAAAAATAGTTTTTTTGCTTATTACAATATAAAGCATATTACAAGTATACCACATAACCCTACAGGCCAAGCAGTCATAGAAAGATCAAATCAAACTTTAAAGGGCATGCTAAATAAACAGAAAGGGGTAACAAAACCCCCCAGAAATAAATGACATAGTGCTCTATTAACTTTGAATTTTCTCAGTGCTAATGAGAAATGAACAACAGCAGCAGAGAGACATTGGATAATAGAAAAATCTACAGAATTAAACCAGCCTATATACTTTAAAGATATGCTAACCTCAGAATGGAAATCAGGATATGTGTTATATTGGGGATGAGGTTTTGCTTTTGTTTTTATAGGAGAAAATAAGCTGTGGATACCATCAAAAATGATAAAGGTTCGATTTGAACAAGAGAGACCTCTTAATTAGAAAAGATGATGGTTCATCAACCAGCATGACCATCCAATTTAAACTAACAAATACTTTTCATTTAATCAGATATAACTTGACAAAAGGGAACCTCCACAAAGTTAGGCTTGGGGAAGGGTTTTTGTTTTTGTCTTTCAGGATAATGAAGGCTAAAGAATCTGAAAAACACTGGACAAATGAGACATCTGAAGAAAAAGGACAAATCATCTAGAAAAAAATGTCCCAAAGAAGAGTAAATTGGCCTATTGGTATATCATCTATAATATTTCATAAGTCTTCCTAAATGTTTGTTTCTGCTCTTCTCTACAGACACTCAATACATGTTTTTGTGTTGGAGTCTCTATCAGTTTTCTGCAGGGAATCATGGCCAGTCCTCACAGTGAATTTGAAGTTTCCAGAAAGATGATGGGGCCCTGCAATGACGATTCTACATGGACAATAATAATCCCACTAAGCTGACAAACATCATCAAAAGATCAGCTTTGGACTACAAATTGCTAAGGACAATTTCAAGATGCCTAGCTGAAATGATCCAGCCTCATAGACTATTCAAGTGACAACTTGAGATAAGCCATGCACTTTTGCATTATGCAGAAATGCAAAAGTGATACAGCGTCCACTCTGGAACTTGACAATTAAACCAAAATTTTTCTTTTCAGGGTCCTCTAAAGATGCCTTCACCCACAAACAGCAGGAAGTAATTTTAAGAACACAAGGCCCATATTCCCAAGAGGTAGGGTAGGTGGGTTTTGGTTTTTCAATGGGTTTCAGGTTTGGGATAGTTGTCATTGTTTAGGAGGGTTGGTTACAAGTTGTTGTTGTTAATTGTCAAGAAAAGGGCTAAACAAAGAAGATTAGATTTAAGGTTCTTGTTTGAAGAAAAAAGAGAAAACAAAAGAAAAGAAAAAAGAGGATATAGATAAGAGGTATATTATTGAATCTACTCTGAAAATAAAGATATATAGAAATGATAGGATAAAGGGTAGATTATTGAATCTACTCTGAAAAGAAAAAAAGAGAAGATATAGATATGATATAGATAAAAAGGTAGATTATTGAATCTACTTTTAAAAGACAAATACTGGTTTTAAATACTTTACATTGGATTGGATTTTCATATATTGTAAACAAATTATATATATTGAGATTGATATTGTTAGAAAATTATATACATACATATATATATTTCTAATATTGTTCAGAATATTGTACCTATACAGTTCATTTAAAAATGTAATACAATTTGCTAATCCTTGAATGTTATTATTACCAACTATTAGGATATAAAGAAATGAAAGTTAGTAGTTAGACATTACAATTGAATTAGTAGTCATATTAGGTATGTTTTCAAGGTCAGGCAGAGATATATTTTAGATAGGCAGGCCATCTTCACACCCCTCAGAAATCTAAAGAATATGGCATTTAAAATCTTTTAATAACATGTTTTTTTCCTTTTTTATGACTATGAGACATGTCTGCTCTTGGCAGCTCCAATCTATTTCAGAAAAGATATGAGCATTGAAGAAACTGCATATGGAATTAACTTTCATTGTGGCAAAAGTTAGCCATTGAGCAACAAAGTGTCCTTGCATCAACTGCTGACAGTATGCTATCCAAAATAGACAAACAGGACACAAAACAAGGGACAACCAATCCTTGCCAAGACAAGTGTGGTTGCAGCTTTGGAAACAGGTATCCTCTGAGGCCAGGACAATATGGCACCATCGGTGAAGTGGCTTTGCAATATGGAAAAGGTACAGTGCCCCTTTCTTTGAAGGCAACTGAACAGGCGGTGGACTGATGGCTTCTGGTATACAGTGGAACAGTAGATAAAACAGTTATTCTTGAAGGAGTAACTAGGCTAATGGCATCTAACCTCTCAATGGTAGACTGGCATTTAATAAAAGAGTTGAAGCCACCCACAAGCTGAGAAGAATGGGAAGCTGAATTCCAAAAACACCAGGAATTTCCAGAATTTAAAATCCTGAATCATGACAGGACTCTGGTGGAATTCAAGTTTATCTGGTACATGGAATACTCAAACCAAATATGAGGTAGAGATGTAAGCCTTGTGTACATCCTACTTCACAAATGAGTCTGTCAGATACGCTAAACCTGTAGGCCAAAGATAATGCCCCAATGTGCACAGAAACCTCAGGTGACTGTCCAGGCCCCTGGCTGTTTCGGTCAACTCACATTTTTTTGGAAGTTGTTTGTTTGCACTTCCTGATTTACTAGGTAATATTATTTCCTTCTTGGGTCTCTGAGGGAGTTAAAAATTAGATAGTTATAGTTACAGTTTTCCTTGTTAAGAAATTCAGAAAAGAAACTCGCTAAAGAGGTATTAAATGTATAAGTTTGAAAGACATCATAAGATAGTTTTCTGTTGGTAATATAAGTTAGGATAGAAAGTGAATTAGGTACATTTTGAACTCACCAAAATAGGATAGATAATGGAATATTTTCTCTGAATTTGTCAAATGCATATGGACTTGACATTTTGATGTGTTTATTGCTTGTATATATTGTATATAGTTATTGTATTTATTGTATATAATTTTTCTTATATTAGTTATAACTTTTTTATTTTTATTAGACAAAAGGGGGGAAATATGGTGATATTTTATTTGTGGTGATATTTTATTTGTGCTTTAATAAAGCTTGCTTGGAGATCAAGGAGAAAAGGCCAGCCATTTTAAGCAAACAAGAAGTCAGGCAGCACATGCCCTTAATCCAATCACTTATCAGGAGGGTCTCTGTGTATTCAAGGCCATACTAGGGAACAGAGCCAAGTGTGATGACACATGCTTTTAATCTCAGTATTAACCATAGAGACCAGGAGGTCTATGCAGACAGACAGTGACAAGGAAGTGAGGTAGCTGGGCTAAGATAGCCAATGAGAGGGCAGAACAGCAAGGAAATAAAGGTATGGGTAAGACAGGAAGTAGCTCACACTTGGAAGCTGCTGAGTTGGTGAAGTAAGGTTGGCTGGTGGCTTTCCCTATTACCCTGATCTCTGAGACTTTCACCCCTATATTTGGCTCTATGTTTTTTATTTAATGAGACCATTTAGAAATTCACCTATATACCTATGTGCTAAAAGATGTGGAAAGACATTCAGGAGAGAATCAGTTTCCAGTTCTTAATATGTTATTAATTGAAATAAAATTACATCACTTTTCCCCTCCTTTCCTCCCTCCAGCCCCTTCCAAATGCCTGCCCTCAAACCTAGCCAATGCCCTGAACTCTCAAGATATAAAATATAAAAATCTTGAGTTATAAAATATTTTATATAAATATAAAATATAAAAATATTTCCAAAATATAAAATTCTGGAACAGGAGGGTCAAGTGTGGATGAGGACAGAAGAAAAGGTTAAGGGAAGGAATACAGAGAGAGACTGCTAAAATTAAGGGACACTTAGGGGGTAGTATTACAAAAATATGTACATATATGAAGGCAATCTAAATGAAATTGTCAAATATTAGGGAAAACAGAGCCTTAACTGGCCAGTACTTGGATTGAGTTGTTGGCCAAATGGGTCCCACAGGAATCCCCATATAACCCAGGTTGTTGATAAAACAGTAGATTGCTCTCCACAATCTGACAATAAAGCCCGATTGCTGAAGACAACACCTATACAACTCACTGAACATGGAGAAGTCAAGCTGGTGCCTTCACAGACTCTTTACCCCTATGTGCTAGTGTTTTTTGTACAGGAATGTGATGATATTTTGTGTATGCTCTAACAAATAAAGCTTACCTAAAGATCAGAGGGCAAATCCAGCCACCAGTTAGCCATAGAGGCCAGACAGTGATGGCACAAACGTTTAATCCTAGCTCTTGGGATCTTATTCCTTTGCTCCCAGTACTTGGAAGGCACACAGTGCTTTAATTCTAGCACTAGGGAGGTTGAGACAGGAAGTGATATGGCTGAGCAGAGAAAGGAATATAAGACAGAGAAGAAAGGAGCTCAGTTCCTGTCAACTGAGGAGTTGGTGAGGTGAGAGATGGCTGTGGCTTACTTTTTTCTTTCTCTGATCTTTCAGCAGTTACCCCAATATCTGGTTTCAGGTTTTTATTAAGACCAATTGGGACTTGTGGTACATCTGGTGTCCAACTTATGGGGAATGAATTCATGAAAAAGTTCGCTTGCCTGAGGCTTTCCATCAGCTCATGCCTAGCTACATAAGACCAGAGTCACAACCCACTGGCTAGATTTTTTTCTTCCCCAATGCCTCTGAGGGATTCTGAGATTTTTTTTTTATATTGTAGCCTCTCTGCAATAGACTCCACATGCTTTTGGGCTCCAAAAGCCACAGATGACTGGCTCTTTGGCTTCTTCCCTCTCCTGATGGGTTGTGGCCTTCCCTGGACCCCCTCTTCAGGCTGCTGCCACACTAGGTAGCTGCCTCACTTCACCATCATCTGAATCCTCATTGCCAACAGATTTGGTGAGTCAACTGGGATTTCTTAAAAGGGGGAATTAGTTTCAAAAAAAGGCAGAGGGAGAGGTTTTTCCCACATTAAAAAAAGGGAAACATTATTACAGTGGAGGGAGTTAGGTCTCTGTTTAATAATACTCTAGACAGTTTTAAAAATGGAGCAATTAAATGAGAGGATAATTAATGTAGATAAGATTTATTTAATGTCAATTATAAATATTATTTGTGAACTGTGAACCAATGGCTGAGGAGCCCCCATGGAACTTGACCAGGCCCTCTGGATAAGTGAGACAGTTGATTAGCTTGAACTGTTTGGGAGGCACCCAGGGAACAGAGCCAGGATCTGTCCTTGGTGCATGGGCTGGCTTTTTGGAGCCTGGGGCCTATGCTAGGACACTTTGCTCAGCCTTGGTGTAGGGAAGAGGGAACTGGACCTGCCTCAGCTGAGTCTAACAGGCTGGGCTGACTCCCCAGGGGAGACCTTGCCTTGGAGTAGGTGGGAATGGGGGGTGGATTTGGAGAAAAGGCTGGAAGGTGGGAGGAGGGAGGACAAGGGAATCCGTGGCTGATATGTGAAATTAAGTTAATTATAAAATAAAAATATTTTTTAAAAACGTTATTTCTTTGATATTTTGTTTTATCATTTAAAAAGTTGGGCTCCCGACTTCCCTTCTGGTCCAGAGGTGAGTACCCAGGTCCAACCCGGACCCCATCCCTGGGCACCAGCCACTCCGGGAAGACCTGCCCAACTTGGCACCAGGGTCTGGCCACCGGACAGCTCCCCTTCTAGCCCCACCGGGAGGGATCCCCTTTTCCAAGCCCCCCAGCAGCCACTGCAATCTCCGCGCCCTGCCCCCACGCCCATCTGCCCGAGACCCCAGCCACTTCCTGAGACTTAGAGACCAGCCCCCAGCTGCCAGCCTGCCCCCGACTTCCCTTCTGGACCAGAGGTGAGTACCTGGGTCCAACCCGGACCCCATCCCTGGGCACCAACCACTCCGGGAAGACCTGCCCTACTTGACACCAGGTTCTGGCCACTGGGTAGCTCCCCTTCTAGCCCCACCGGGAGGGATCCCCTTTTCCAAGGCCCCCCCCCGCAGCCCCTGCAATCTCCGCGCCCTGCCCCCACGCCCATCTGTCCGAGACCCCAGCCACTTCCTGAGACTTAGAGACCAGCCCCCAGCTCCCAGCCTGTCCCCGACTGCCATTCTGGACCAGAGGTGAGTACCTGGGTCCAACCCGGACCCCATCCCTGGGCACCAGCCACTCCGGGAAGACCTGCCCAACTTGGCACCAGGGTCTGGCCACCGGACAGCTCCCCTTCTAGTCCCACCGGGAGGGATCCCTTTTTCCAAGCCCCCCCCCCCGCAGCCCCTGCAATCTCCGCGCCCTGCCCCCACGCCCATCTGCCCGAGACCACAGCCACTTCCTGAAACTTAGAGACCAGCCCCCAGCTCCCAGCCGGTCCCCGACTGCCATTCTGGACCAGAGAGTTGGACAAGAGAACTCCCTTTTGGACAAGAGAGAGAGTTTTCCTGAATCTGTCAGCTCTTTCTGAAACAAGTACACTGATAAGACCAAGAAGGAACCACAAGGAGATGGGCAGACGTCAAGACAGAAGTACATACAACAAAATGAAGAGCAATACAGCATCACCAGAACCTAGCCCGCCTCCAACATCTAGACCTGAACACCAAAAATTGGAAGAAGCAGAAGAAAGTAGCCTTATGAGTAACTTCATGAAGAAGGTAGAGGCTTGTGTAGAGGAAAAGACAAGAAAATTGGAAGAATGCTGTAAACAACTAGAGGAAAGGGCAAACAAATTAGAAGAAAACAATAAAGTCCTGGAAGAAAACAATAAAGCACTGAAAGAAAATCATGAAAAAGCAATGAAACAAACAAAGGAAACAGTCCAAGAACTGAAAAGGGAAATTGAAAAAATAAAGAAGACACAAACAGAGGGAATGCTGGAAATAGAAAACCTGAGTAAAAGATCAGGAACTTCGGATGCAAGTATAACCAACAGAATGAAAGAGGTGGAAGAGAGGATCTCTGGCATTGAAGATACAGTAGAAGAAATAGTTTCATCAGTCGAAGGAAACACTAAAGCCAACAAAGTCATGAACGAAAATGTCCAAGAAATCTGGGACACCATGAAAAGACCAAACCTACGAATTATAGGGATAGAAGAAGGTGAAGAATACCAACTCAAAGGCACAGAAAATATATTCAACAAAATTATAGAAGAAAACTTTCCCAACTTAAAGAAGGAAATACCTATGAAGATACAAGAAGCATATAGAACACCAAACAGACTAGACCCCAAAAAAAAGTCCCCTCGACACATAATAATTAAACAACTAAATGTACAGAATAAAGAAAGAATATTAAGAGCAGCCAAGGAAAAAGGCCAAGTGACCTATAAAGGTAAGCCCATCAGAATAACACCCGATTTCTCAATGGAGACTTTGAAAGCCAGAAGGACCTGGTCAGATGTAATGCAGACACTAAGAGACCATGGATGTCAGCCCAGACTAATATACCCAGCAAAACTTTCAATCATCATAGACGGAAGGAACAAGACATTCGAAGAAAAAGCCAGATTTAAACAATACCTATCCACAAACCCAGCCCTACAGAAAGCACTAGAAGGAAAATTCCAACTGAAGGAAGTCAGATACACACTCGAAAACACAGGCAATAGATAAAGCCACAACAGTAAACCCCAAAGAAGGGAAGTACACACACACTACCACCAAAAATAACAAGGATGAACAATCACTGGTAATTAATATCCCTTAATATCAAAGGACTTAATTCACCTATAAAAAGACATAGACTTACAGAATGGATACGAAAGCAGAACCCATCTTTCTGCTGCATACAAGAAACACATCTCAAATTCAAAGACAGACACTACCTAAGAATAAAAGGCTGGGAAAAGACTTTCCAATCAAATGGTCTTAAGAAACAAGCAGGGGTAGCCATCCTGATATCCAACAAAATAGACTTCAAACTAAAATCAATCAAAAGAGATCAAGAAGGGCATTACATCCTCATCACAGGAAAGATCCACCAAGATGAAGTTTCAATTCTGAACATTTATGCCCCAAACACAAGGGCACCCACATATGTAAAAGAAACATTACTAAAGCTTAAACCACATATAAAACCCCACACATTAATAGTGAGAGATCTCAACACCCCACTTTCACCACTGGACAGATCTCCCAAATCGAAACTTAACAGAGAAATAAAGGACTTAACTGATGTCATGACCCAATTGGACCTAATAGATATCTACAGAACATTCCATCCTAACAAGAAAGAATATACATTCTGCTCAGCACCCCATGGAACTTTCTCTAAAATCGACCACGTACTTGGCCACAAAGCAAATCTCAACAGATACAAAACAATTAGAATAACATCCTATGTTCTATCAGACCACCATGGTTTAAAGTTAGATTTCAACAACAACAAAAACTACAGAAAACCTACAATCTCATGGAAACTGAATAATGCTCAACTGAATCACCAATAGGTTAAGGAAGAAATAAAGAAAGAAATTAAAGACTTCCTAGAGATCAATGAAAATGAAGACACCACATACCCAAACTTATGGGACACTATGAAAGCAGTGCTAAGAGGGAAATTCATAGCACTAAATGCCCACATAAAGAAGTTGGAGAAATCTCACACTAGTGACTTAACAGCACACCTGAACGCTCTAGAACAAGAAGAAGCAAAGTCTCCCAGGAAGAATAGACGCCAGGAAATTATCAAAGTGAGAGGTGAAATTAATAAATTAGAAACTAAGAGAATAATACAAAAAATTAATGAAACAAAGAGTTGGTTCTTTGAGAAAATCAACAAGATAGACAAGCCCTTATCCAAACTAACCAAAAGACAGAGAGAGAGAATCCAAATCAACAAAATCAGAAATGAAAAGGGGGACATAACAACAGACATTGAGGAAATCCAGAGAATTATACGGTCATATTTCGAAAAACTCTACTCCACAAAACTGGAAAACCTAAAAGAAATGAACATTTTTCTGGATAAGTACCACATACCTAAGTTAAATCAAGACCAGATAAACTATCTAAATAGCCCAATAACCCCTAAGGAAATAGAAACAGTCATTAAAAGTCTCCCAACCAAAAAAAGCTCAGGACCAGATGGTTTCAGCGCAGAATTCTACCAGATCTTCAAAGAAGAGTTAATTCCAATACTCTCTAAATTGTTCCACATAATAGAAACAGAAGGAACATTACCAAACTCCTTCTATGAGGCTACAATTACCCTGATTCCTAAACCAAACAAGGATACAACAAAGAAAGAGAACTACAGACCGATCTCCCTCATGAACATTGATGCAAAAATACTCAATAAAATATTGGCAAACAGACTCCAAGAACACATCAGAACAATTATCCACCATGATCAAGTAGGCTTCATCCCAGGGATGCAAGGGTAGTTCAACATATGAAAGTCCATCAACGTAATACACCATATAAACAAACTCAAAGAAACAAACCACATGATCATCTCACTAGATGCAGAAAAGGCATTTGACAAAATCCAACACCCCTTCATGATAAAAGTCTTGGAGCGATCAGGAATACCGGGAACATACCTAAACATAATAAAGGCAATATATAGCAAACCAACAGCCAACATCAAATTAAATGGAGAGAAACTCAAAGCAATTCCACTAAAATCAGGAATGAGGCAAGGCTGTCCACTCTCCCCATACTTATTCAATATAGTACTTGAACTTCTAGCCAGAGCAATAAGACAACATAAGGAGATTAAGGGGATACAAATTGGAAAGGAAGAAGTCAAGCTTTCCCTATTTGCAGATGACATGATAGTATACTTGAGTGACCCAAAGATTCCACCCAGGAATTGATAAAGCTTATAAACACCTTCAGCAACATAGCAGGATACAAGATCAACTCAAAAAAATCAGTAGCCCTCCTATATACAATGGAAAAAGAAGCTGAGAAGACAATTATAGATACATCACCCTTTACAATAGCCAAAAATGACATAAAATACCTTGGGGTAACACTAACCAAGCAAGTGAAGGACCTATATGATAAGAACTTTAAGTCCCTGAAAAAAGAAATTGAAGAAGATGTCAGAAAATGGAAAGATCTCCCATGCTCATGGATAGGCAGGGTTAACATAGTAAAAATGGCAATCTTACCAAAAGCAATCTACAGATTCAACTCAATCCCCATCAAATTACCAACACAATTCTTCACAGACCTGGAAAGAATAATACTCAACTTCATATGGAAAAACAAAAAACCCAGGATAGCTAAAAGAAACCTGTATAATAAAACAACTTCTGGAAGCATCACAATCCCTGACTTCAAGCTCTACTATAGATCTACAGTAATAAAAACAGCTTGGTATTGGCATAAAAACTGACATGTGGACCAATGGAATCGAATTGAAGACCCTGACATTAACCCACACACCTATGGACATATAATTTTTGACAAAGAAGCCAAAAGTGTACAATGGAAAAAAGAAAGCATCTTCAACAAATGGTGCTGGCATAACTGGATATCAACGTGTAGAAGGCTGCAAATAGATCCATATCTGTCACCGTGCACAAAACTTAAGTCCAAGTGGATCAAAGACCTCAACATAAATCCAGCTACTCTGATCATGCTAGAAGAGAAAGTAGGAAATAGTCTTGAACGCATTGGCATAGGAGATCACTTCCTAAATATAACACTAGTAGCGCAGACACTGTGACAAACAATCAATCAATGGGACCTCTTGAAACTGAGAAGCTTTTGTAGAGCAAAGGATATGGTCAACAAGGCAAAGCGACAGCCTACAGAATGGGAAAAGATCTTCACCAACCCCACAGGTGACAGAGGACTGATATCCAGAATATATAAGGAACTCAAGAAATTAGACATCAAAACGACCAACAGTCCAATTGAGAAATGGGCTTTAGAACTAAACAGAGAATTCTCAACAGAGGAAACCCAAATGGCTGAAAGACATTTAAGGAATTGCTCAACATCCCTAATCATCAGGGAAATGCAAATCAAAACAACTCTGAGATACCACCTTATGCCTGTCAGAGTGGCTAAGATCAAATACACTGAAGACACTTTATGCTGGAGAGGATGTAGAACTCAAGGAACTCTCCTCCACTGCTGGTGGGAATGCAAGCTTGTACAACCACTTTGGAAATCAATATGGCGCTTTCTTAAAAAATTGGGAATCAATCTCCCCCAAAATCCAGCTATACCACTTTTGGGCATATACCCAAGAAATGCTCAATCATACCACAAGAGCACTTGCTCAGCTATGTTCATATCAGCATTGTTTGTAATAGCCAAAACCTGGAAACAACCTAGATGCCCTTCAACTGAAGAATGGATAAATAAATTGTGGTACATATACTCAATGGAATACTACTCAGCAGAGAAAAACAATGACATCATATGGTTTGCAGACAAATGGATCGATCTAGAAAAAATCATCCTGAGTGAGGTGACCCAGACTCAGAAAGACAAATATGGTATGTACTCACTCATAGGAAGATGCTAGATGTGGAACAAGGATGACTGGACTGCTACTCACATCACCAGTGAGGCTACCTGGAAAACGGGACCCCAAAAAAAGACACGGAGAAATGGACGAGATCTACATGAACAGCCTGGTCATGAGTGGGAACAAAGAAGGGCAATGGTCGAGGGAAAGAGAGTGGGAGATCCTAGCTGGATCAAAAAAGAGAGGGAGAACAAGGAATAGGAGACCATGGTAAATGAAGACCACATGAGAAGGGGAGGAAGCAGAGAGCTAGGGAGGCCCACGGAGATCCACAAAGATACCCCCACAAAAGACTGCTGGCAGTGGTCGCGAGATGGCAGGAACTGATCTACTCTGGTGATGGGATGGCCAGACACCCTGTTAGTTGTGCCATAAACCCCATCCAAGGAAGGTCTGAGGAATCTGGATGCAGACATCCATGGCTGGGCCCCTGGTTGAGCACTGGGAGTCTAATTAGTGAGAAAGAAGAGGGTTTATATGAGCGAGAATTGTTGAAGCCAAGGTTGGATAAAGCACCGGGACAAATAACCAAATGAATGGAAGCACAGGATCTATGAACCAAAGGCTGAGGGGCCCCCAACTGGATCAGGCCCCTTGAACGGGTGAGACAGTCATTTGGCTTGATCTGTTTGGGAGGCAGCTGTGTGTTGGTGCCGCGTCCTGGGCTAGTTGCATGAGTTGGCTGTTTGAATCCTGGGACCTATGCAGGGACACTTGGCTCGGTTTGGGAGGTGGGGACTGGACCTGGCTGGACTGAGTCTACCAGATCTATCCCGGTCCTCGGGGGAGACCTTGATCTGGAGGAGGTGGGAATGGGGAGTGGGGTAGGGGGAGGGGGAGGGGGGCGAGAGTGGGAGAACAGGGGAATCTGTGGCTATTATGTTGAACTAAATGATGTTGTAAAATAAATTTACTTTAAAAAAAAAAAGTTGGTTAATATGGGTGCCAAGAGAAAAGTAAAAAAAAAAAAAAAACAAAAACAAACTTTTAAAACAGAGCATAAAGATATTCAGACCCAGACAGAGGAATTTAAAGGAGAACCAATCTCAGCATTGCATTATAAGTTTACAGAGAAACAGCCTTAATTTATCTAGTACCCTTACAGGAACTACTAAATGATGCATATCCCCCAGACTGTGTAAAAACTGAGTAGATTCCTGTGCAAATGTTAGACCTCTTGATTATAAAAGGTGATAGTTTATCCAGCATGACCATTCAATCTAAACTAACTTATAAGACTAACAGATACTTTTCATTTGATCAGATATAACTTGCCTAAAGGGAAACTCCCCAAAGTTAGAGTTGGGGAGGGTTTTGTTTTTGTCTTTTCAGGAGAATAAAAACAACCATCTTGAAGAAATAAAGACCATTGGACAAATCAGCATTCAAAGAAGAAGGAGAGAACTACCTGAAAAAAGTTACCAAGAAAAGAAAAATCTGAACTAAAGCAATCTCTGAAGTCTCCAAAAAGATGATGGGATCTCACAACGATGATTCCACCTGGAATATGATGACACCACTAAACTGAAAAACACCACCCAAATAGCCTTTTGATACACTACATACCAACCCTGTTGGACATACCAGCACTAACATAAAAGCGATGATTACCTCTGGGAAGGAAAGGTGGAACACAATTAGTGTATTAGTCAGCCAGTTTTCTTACACGTGACCCTAACCAGACATCTTGGCATCAAAAAGTGGGATTTCGCAGCAATAATTAAGAGCGCATAGTGTCTGACTAGGTTGTGATTGCTGAGTCCACCTGAGACCTTCCTCCGTGGTCCTAAGCACTTTTTCCCATCTGTAAAGTGGGGGTAGCACTGTCCCTCACCTAAGACAATACCTATGAAGTGTGTACTTGGTAGCTGACATAAATTAGAACAACAAAAAACACAGTAGTCTGTAGATGTAACCAACCATCTTATTAAATAAGAAACACAGAACCAATGTAAAAGAGAAAGCCAAGAGGTCAGAGCTCAGAGCTAAAATCTCACCCTTCCTTCTGCGGTGGTCCTAGCTCTCCGAAAGAGATCTATTTCCTGTGTGTATGTCTTTTCGTAGTCTTTTGTTCTGCCTTCTCATTGGTTGTAAACCCAAACACATGACTGCCTCGTCACTGTCTGTATGTACAGCCCACCAGGTCTTAAAGGCGTATGTCTCCAATGCTGGCTGTATCCCTGAACACACAGAGATCTACCTAGCTCTTCTACCAAGTACTGGGATTAAAGGCGTGTGCCACCACCGCCACACTCTTGCTATGGCTCTAATAGCTCTGACCCCCGGGCAGCTTTATTTATTAACATACAATTAAAATCACATTTCAGTACAATTAGAATACCACCACTGTAGTCGATAGTCCTGTGTGATTAATGTGAGCCAAACATTACTCTCTCTTCTAAGCACTTGCTGCTGATTAACTTTCAACCAGACAGAAACCTTCCAAGAAAAAATAAAACTTGACAATGAATGTTTTGTGAAACATTAATGATAAATGTTACCTGGGTCCACTTGTGAAGTTTGTGTAGATATATTTTATGAGCTTCTGTTCCATATTTTTGATATTGAGGTGTCATAATGTACCAGTGTAGCTGCTTGAAATCTAAATTCCATGTGTAAAGCATCAATTTCACAGATAGAGATGAGATTAGAATAAGTTTTCCAGGACAATTTCCATTTGAGAATCAATTACTTTTATGAATGATTAAATGCTGTGGAATGTTCTGTATGGCAAATGTGTTGCTCTGATTGGTCAATAAATAAAACACTGATTGGCGCCCAGTGGCTAGGCAGGAAGTATGGGCTGGGCTAACAGGAGAAAAGAAAGAACAGGAAGGCAGAAGGAGTCACTGCCAGCCGCCGCAAGGACAAGCAGCATGTGAAGATGCCGTTAAGCCATGTGCCACATGGCAAGGTATAGATTTATGGAAATGGATTAATTTAAGCTATAAGAACAGTTAGCAAGAAGCCTGCCACGGCCATACAGTTTGTAAGCAATATAAGTCTCTGTGTTTACTTGGTTGGGTCTGAGTGGTTGTGGGACTGGTGGGTGACAAAGATGTGTCCTGACTGTGGGCAAGGCAGGAAAACTCTAGCAACATTAGTCCCTCACAAATACACATTTTAGCTGCTCAATGACTTTCCACCTGTGGTGTGCTGACCATTACAAGCAATTCTCCTAGGAGCCTGTCAGACATGCAGTTTCCTGGAAGTCTCCTGAGACCTCCAAGTCAGAGCTGCTGCTGGGTGTCGTGTAGAGACTCTCTGGTAGCTGTGTGGAAATTCCAAGAACTCAAGTCCCAGTAGGCAAAGAATGAGAGAAAATGAGGTGATTTTTATTTAAATTCAGGCTTCCAGTTTTAATGATCCAGCCTCCCCCACTCTACCCTAAAACGGAAATGACCTCCTATGTTTGATTTTTCGTTGATGCTTTTGGTTTTAAGCCTGAAGACAGTGAGCACTTCAGAGGATGTTGACCAGTTTGGAGGATTGCCCACACACCAGCACAACTGTGGTAAGTTTTCCATACTGAGATGAGAGATTTTATAGAAATTCTGACAGCACTTCATAACATTGCCAAGATAAGATTGTTACTGTAGCCAGAGAGGAAGCTCACCTTCCTGAAATGATCAGATTAATAAATTAATAATTAAAGGTATTTATTAATGGATTAATAAGCCTATAGATTTAATTTTAAAAACCTTTCACAAAAAGATGTCATTAAAATGAGTGGTATATTGGGAAACACAAATGTTTTGCATATTCATTTATGAAAAACTTATGTAAACATTTCTTCTAATGTTCAGTTATTAAAACTAATCTCCCAATATTCCTGTGTCGATTTCATTCACATTCATAGATATTACAGGAGAGAAGCCAAGTGAATTCCAGGTAACTCACATCTTAATTCTTACTTCCATATTCTGAATATACTTTCTTATAAAAATAAAGATTAAAATACTTACCTCCAGGCTGATGAGATGGCTCAGCATTTAAGAGCACTGGCTGCTCTTCCAGAGGTCCTGAGTTCAATTCCCAGAACCCACATAACAACTCAAACTGTCTAAAATTACAGTTTCAGTGACTCTGGCACCCTCACAGTGACAGACATAAAGGCAAAACACCAACCACACCAACACATGTAAAAAAAATAATACCAAGAAGAGAAACTGCTTTCTTTGAATAAGGGTCTATTTAGTATGGACTCTAACATGGTACTTGTCTTGTAAAAATGAATGCATGGCACATTCAGTTTGTGTTCCCTGTCTGATGGTAGCTATGTGTATAACTGTGGCAGATTAAAGTATAAATTGAACCAAAATAAAAATCATACACATACAATAATGTACCATTTCAAAGAAAAATGGGAAAGACTACAGAAAAGAGAAGCTGTATTAGAAACATAATTCTGATCTCTAGTCCTCCCTGATTTCCATTTTTTAGTTTGAGAAAAGAAAATCAATAAATTTGAGAGAATTCTAGAAATACTGAGTGCATGATTCCAATAAACGAAATGACTTAAGAAACTTTCAAAAGTGACTGCTAAAAGGAAAATCAAATATTTAGTTAGCATAAATATCTATTCTCCTTTCTTCTCTTCCTCTGTCTTCCCATTGTTTTGACAGGATCTCACTGTGTAGCTCAGGCACATCTTGAAGTCAAGATTTCCTGCCATAGCCTACTTGTGCCTGATGACAGGTTTGTGCCACCTGTCTTAGAACTAACAGCCATTTCATACTAATCTAAACTGAATGAACTGCCAGGAAGTAAGATACAAAAATGGAATGCTCAGATATCAGGTTCACTGCTTAGAAAATGAAGATGTGAGAGAGAAGAATCAATCTGTGCTGTCACTAGGAGAAACACATTAGCTGGGGAAAAACTATTCTCAGATTTATGATTTATAGAGGGAAGTACTGCCCCAAAGGCTTAGGAGTCTCCCAAATACCACTTTGAGGTTGATGAGATTTCGCCATATTTAAACAATACCAAGAAGACTGACCACTTGTCACAGTAGTTGCTGAAACTCATAGACAGAAGATAAAAACATCTGAAAACTACAGGTCAGCAAATGTCCCAATAAGCATTTGGAGAGGAGACAATGGTTGGCCGACTCCTTCCCAAAAAGATCAGCAATAGATCATGAAGGAAACCTTGCTTCTCTCTGAGCAGTAAGTGATGTAACTGAATAAAACAAATCAAGCTTCAAGTTCAGAAATTGTATTTCCCCTACAGAGTTATTCATGAACTACTAAAATAAACACTACAAAAAAGTAACCCAGCCAGAGTTCAAAATGCTTTATTATTTATTATTTATTATTGGTGAGGCCTGAGGAGGGCACTGGATCCCCTGAAGATGGAATTGAAGGTTGTTCTGAGACACCTGACATGAGTGCTTGCATCTGTACTCAGGTCCTATGGAAGAGCAAATACTCTTAACCACTGAGCATCTGTGCAGCCTGAGATCAAAATTTTTAATCAAAATCTCATCAGTATATTTATGTTGATAGCTTTAAAATGAAGTGTTGCGGTTTGCCTGCAAAAAGAAAATGGTGATTATTTATTATGGAGCAAATATTTTTTTTCTTTAACAACACCACTGATTGGCCCATATTTTCATCCACCTTTAACAATTGATTTTCTGATACAAAGTGTAAGCACCACAGGTGTAAAAAATGTGAACTTTATACCTAAGGCTCTGATATCCAGGACACAACCAACAAATTACATGTTTGAATATGTTAATTATTGAAATTAATGTTGGATGGAAGCATACTTTCTTTCTATGGAATTTACTCTATCTTTTTATCTCTAGCTGCTACCACAATTCTGGTCTCAAAATGACTGTGACAAACATAACCACAAGGAGTGGGTTCCTTCTCATGGGATTCTCTGACAAACGTGAACTGCAGATTTTGCATGCTTCACTCTTCTTGGTGACATATCTATTGGGGATGGCAGGTAACTTCATCATTATCACCATCACAACTCTGGACCCGCAGCTCCAGTCCCCAATGTATTACTTCCTGAAGCACCTTTCCCTTCTGGACCTCTCATCTCTTTCTGTCACAGTTCCCCAGTCTATTGACAATTCCTTGATGGATAATAACTACATTTCATATGGCCAGTGTATTCTGCAAGTTTTCTTTTTCACATCATTGGCTGCAGCTGAGGTGTCCATTCTCACAGTGATGTCCTATGACCGCTATGTGGCCATATGCCTCCCACTGCACTATGAGTTCATCATGGATCCCAGGAAGTGCATGTGGGCTGTTACAGCTGTGTGGCTAAGTGGAGGCATCTCAGGAACCTTGTACACAACAACTACATTCTCTATCAGATTCTGCAGGGACAAAATAATCCACCAGTTCTTCTGTGACGTCCCCCAGTTGCTTAAGCTCTCCTGCTCTAATGATTACCTTGGAGTGTTGGGAGTGGCTGCCTTCATGGCTGTAATGGCCTTTGCCTGCTTTATTGCTGTCACCTTCTCTTATGGCCAGATATTCTCCACAATTCTCAGGATGCCCTCTGCTGAAGGTCGGTCTAAGGTCTTTTCCACCTGCCTACCCCACCTCTTTGTTTTCTCATTTTTTCTGATCACAGGTACATGTGCCTATCTAAAGCCAACTTCTGACTCACCAACTGCTTTAGATCTTCTTCTGTCTATCTTTTACACAGTACTGCCCCCAACACTCAACCCTGTAATATACAGTCTGAGGAATGAGGCCATGAAGACTGCTCTGAGGAAGGTGCTGTCAGGTAGAGAGTTCACAGGGGAAAACTTCATATTTTCTCTGTCATAAATACTGCACATATCATACTCAAAGAATGCTTTTTATGTTAATGAAAAGGAAAAGTAGTTTTGAAAAATTTAACTATACTGTAAAACTATTATCATTGTAATTATTCTTCTCCTGATTTCTTTATCTAACTTATAGAATCCATTTTTGTTCTTTCCAGTTAAGAGAAGCTAAACATTCATAAACTAATAATGTAGACTTAGTACACATTAACTTTTCTAATACATATATCAATAAGTACATATATGTAAACATAACCAGTCATAGCAAATATTTTGAAAACCTATGCATTGCCAATACTACAACAGCAAGTAGAATAAATAATAATACCACTTACCTGTAAGCTCACTCACTAAGCAAATCATAAATTTCTGTTCAACCATTTTATTTTAAATGCCCATTCTAATTTAATGTCTCTATACACAAATTTTGCATATTAGCATGAATGTACATGCAATTAATACATACACTTAAATGGCTTAATAAAAAAAACCTCTCTTGAATTCATGTTGCTCAATGTAGTTTGAATTAAAATTCACTTTACTTTTCAACTTGTTTCTCTTTGTTATTTATTTTCAGTTCTACCATGAGAAAGTGGCTGTGGAAAATAACAGCCTCAGTGACTCCAGTGCTTATAATTCTGATTTTGGCTACATTTTGAGTCCTTGTATTCCAAACTGAACTCTGGCCCTAAAATGCAACAATTTCTACAGATAAGTGGTTTGCCTACATGGCAGTCATCCAGTTGCTAGCCCAACAAAATCTGAACTTGAATTGGAGTCTCCTTTTCAAAGAATGGACAGGAGAGGGATGAGTTTCATGATGAGGGACAGGGACTATGTTCTTCATTAGCCTGTAAAAGTTTACAAAAGAAGAGTCATCATCCTTCAATTCCTCTAAAATATTTATGAGACAACAAATCTCATAGGGCAGTGGGAGGGAGTAAACAGAAACAGGAAAATAGCTAAGAAGGGGGAGGTACTGATGCATCTTGCTTAACATATGAAATTCGATAACCTCAGAGGAAAACTGGAAACCTTCCTGGCTGAACAGAAAGAACATGTAATATGTAGGTGACCCCAAAAAGGCCACCAGAGCTCCTCCTTGCTCTTTTTTGGAACAAGAACTTCAGTCCAGTTCTGTCACATATCCAAACTTATTCTAGCAGTAGAACATGAAGACCACGTTTGAATGAAAAAGAGCCATACCCATTAAAACGAATTACACATGAACACACATGACCAGGTCTGGTGCTTGTTTGTGAAGGTTGTACTTTTCTTATCTTTTATTTCTTTTCTTGCACTTCATATTTTTATGTATCATTATTAAGATTACAATAAAACTTAATTGGTGCCACATACTGAAATCTCGTTGCTTGGCCAATAGTCCTTTCCTTTTTCTACGCATATTTCCAAAAGAATACAGTATTTAAACAGAATATATATTATTTCTAAATATTTAAATATTGCAAACCAATTCATATTTAAAAAACCATCAATTCATTAGACTATACATTGTGTTATTATTATTTATAAGTGCTTTTCTTGATATTTTCCATCGATGTGAATATGTGTGTGTTATATTATAAAAATGACCAATAAGGTCTTTGGCTATGAAATGATGAGAAGTCTGTTTTCAGAGTAATATATGAAAGTTTTTTAAAGACTACATACTTGTTAGGCAATGTCTTTTTTCAATGCTTATTAACTGTTTATTGTCAATAACTCAAAAACAACTTGCCTCTTCAGTGCATCACTGCATTTGCCTGGTGTGCACTGACCTGCATTATCAATTTTAAATCAAATAAACTACTAATACATTAATTATTCCAAATAAAGTAAATCATATGAAATGCTTTCATTCAGAGAAAATTTTTAATTCCCAAGGAAGGGAGAAAAAAACGGATACCAACAAAGAGAATTAACATAGTAAAAGTCCACATTAACACAAAAATCTTAAGAAAGAAATTATACTTGGTAGCTCATAAACCACTAGGCAGCCTTAGAATGTAATACTTATCAATAATCTTATTCAAATATGATTGACACCCAGAAATAACAGTGAACAAACAGGACAATCCTATCAGACACTATCCAGGCTAACTTTAGGAGTCTCTGTAAGGCAGAAGTTATTACTGGCAGTTTCTCCTGTTCACTTTTTGTTTATTATTTGTTAATTCATCCTCAATTTTACATCCATGAATACATCTTCTATCTAGACAGTTGTTCAAATCATGGTTCCTTCCTACTGCTCAAACCCTGTATTCAGGAAGTCAATGCATTCTACTGATCACATCTCTCAATTTATAGACATCATGGAGGTACAGAAAATCATGATCTTACATAGACCTCAAAGTAAATTCCTAAATTCTTTCTATTCTGAATTCAGTGCATTTCCTCTGAGTTAACATTGTCCATCAACCTTATAAGAATGGATTTATTGTGTAAAGTACATTGCATTCAATTAAAGTGTATAAATGAGTAAATGAACACTGGCTACATATCCATAAAACCACTGTCTACAATTATACAATATTTTGAGCATTGTCTCCACTTCACAAAGAGTCCTGTGTATCATGGAGCCTTCCATTCTTACACCCTCTAACCCAAGGAACATCTAAACTTCTTTTGTATACATTTTTTTTCATTTTCTACACTGTAGCCTACACAGTATATAGACTTTGCTACATTATCCTGCTGTGTGAAATCTGCTCCCTTAGATCTTTGTTTATTCCCCTGGGAGGGATGCCTCTCCTGCCCAAGGAATGCTGGGAACTAGGCATTTCCTTTTCCTAGCTTAGCAATTTCAAGGACATTATGCAGACAGCTCTTATTTGGCCATAAGACTCCCTACCACTTGAACACGTGTGGTAAAAGAGATGTATGTTTATCATTACTTTTCTGTCTCTAACTTCATTAAAAGCTCCACAAAAGCCCAGTGAATGGCTCTGGAACAGTAATGGCCTGCAGGCCCCTGATTCTGTAGATTCTCCAATATGACTTCAATTCATCAGCATTGGTCATTGGTGGGTGATGATACTATACTGCTATATAAATTAAATCTGCTGCATCCTTTAGTGTCAAGATCCTTAACTGAGCATAACAATGTTGTTGATGGCAGTGTGGTGAGGTCTCTTTCACTGGAACTGCTCTCCATTTCACCACTATGTGATGGAGATGAATTATGTTCATTCATTCACTGCTTGATAACAATTGGGTTGTTTCAAACACCAAGCTCAGTTTGTGGAGCTTGAATTAACTTTTGTGTGATGATTTTTGAGGCTATGCTTTTATTTTATTAACACATGCTTAGAGAGTTAATGGGGGACCCTGAGGCAATGGACCAGGTAAGGTTTATTTAAGGAATAGAATCTGTAAGTTATATTCATGACATGGAACAAGGTAGAAGCTGCTGCTGAGCCAGTGTCATGGTCCTGCTATGCTGCCCGTGGGTGATGGGAACTAAACTGCAAGCCATGCTTTTCCACAGCTTTCTCCTGCTCTGACCACCCAAGAGAGCATGTGACTCCTGCCCCAAAATTTTTACAGTGTCATGTATCCTAGAGAAGACCACACACATAAACACAAAATGCTCTCTTCAATTGGTCACTGGGCTGAACAGCAGAGTTCCCAAAACATTTCCCCTTTATTGTCTAAAATAAAAGGAAGGTTCTAATCCTAACCTAGTAAAAACTGCAAAAATAAGAACTATTAACATGTGTTCTCCAGAGGGAGGGAGAGGTAATAATTTTAACAAAAACTGAAACTACATACAACAAGAACAATCATCAAGTAAGAAACACATCCTAGATGTCCAGAGTCATAAGTAATAGACAATTTTTAAGAGACTATTCCAATAGTTGTCCTTTCCTGAAGAATCTAAGTTTTATGCATAATCTGTCCATAGCTAAGAGTCAGGAGGTTGTAACTGTATCTCTCTAGTCTTCAATCCCATCAAAGCTTAAAGCTTTTCCTGGATCTGGGTGTTGCCTGCCAGTAAGCCTGTCACAGAAGCTGTGTCTAGGCCCCTAAGCCTGTCATGGTTGCTGTGTGTTCAAGCTGTTTTGGGGCCCTCCACAGTAGGGACTCCAGTTATTGGGGCCAGTGAGTAGGGCAAACTTAAATCTCTGGAGCTGGTGAAAAGGGGAACACACACACACACACACACACCTTCAGCATGTCAGGGTTTCTCTATTGTTTCCCTTACCTGTTTCCTGATGTCTCCTTTTACATCTTTCCTGATATTTTCCTTATATCTCTTCCATGTTATATTCCTTCTACATTTTTCCTTCTTTTACCTTATTTTTCCCTACAGTTACATATGTAGCAAAATCTTTCAAGCAATATAAAAATTACAATGTGGTTATATCTTATTTTTTCTTCAAATGAATGATTACAATGAATACAAGTAAAAAAAAAGAGCATGTTTCCCAGTACCCTTACATGATTAAACATTTTACATATTACAGGTGAAAAACAAATTATTCCCTAGAAACTACCCACATTCATGTCTAAGTAACTTTTTATAGATTTACAAAGTGCAAGCAAGGTATTTTTCTCAGCCAGTTTTGTTGTTGTTGTTGTTGTATTTTTGTTTGTTTTTTATTAGCAGGCAGCAGTTTGCAGTTATAATGAAAGAAAAAATTATTTAGTTATTTATCTCAAAGTGTAATATTATAAAAAACCTTAAAATAATAAAAAATCTAAATGTTTATATATAAAAACAGTCAATTCTACTTTGTCTTCAGAGTATATGCCAACTCATCAACAATTTTTTATTAAGTCATATCAGGAAACTGAGGGCAAAAATGGATTCAAATAATTAATCATCACCTTTGATCAACAATCCACCCTAGCAAGAAAGGCAAGACAGCTAGTAATATTCCTGTTGCCATTGTTCTTGTTCCCTGGAGTCCCTTGCTCAGCTATCAAACTTGTACCTTTCTAAACGTTAAATTGCTCCCTAATATTTTCTACATCAAAGCTATTAATAATATCTTAACCTAACTTTACTAACAATCTACATCTTTCTTATAAATAAATTATTATAAATAAATAAATAAATAAAATAACTTCTTTCTATAGGCGGTGGTTGAATCATTAATCTGCTCCAGCAACAATGCTTGGAAAAAGTCAATCACTATTATTTTAAGTACTAGTAATACTGTCCAGTGAGGGGCTAGAAACCCCTTAGAGTTTCCTACATCTCATAGATTATGAGGAACATGGTGACCATGAGGGCAACAAGCACTTAATGGATTTTTCTAGCCCCAAATTCCAAAATCCTTTCACCATGCTTTCAAAAAACACACGTTCAGGTCTGTTACAGAAATGCCCCTCTCCTGGTACCAAATTTTGTCCTGATTAGGCTTACTATTGCTGTGAAGAAACACCATGACCAAAATCAAATTGAGGAGGAAAGGTTTTTTTAACCTTATACTTCCACGTCTAGGCTCATCAGTGGAGGAAATCATATGGTAACTCAAGCAGTGCTAGAACCTAGAGGCAGGAGCTGATGCAGAGGCCATGGAGAGGAGCTACTTACTAAATTGCTCCTCATAGTTTGCTCAGCCTGCTTTCTTATAGAACTCAAGACCATCAGCCCAGCGATGGCATGACCCACAATGGGCTGGGCCATCCACCATTAATCACTAATTAAGAAAATGCCATACAGCCACATCTTATGGAGACATTTTCTCAATTGAGGTTCCTTCATTTCAGATGACTTTAAATTATGTCAGATTGCCATAAAATTAGCCAACAAATTAGTCTAACATATCAGACAGGATATCATTGTTGGTCAAAGGGTTTGTGGGTGGTTTGATGTTGATGTTACTCTTTTTGGTTGTATGCAGAGTACTTTTCTGTACCAAAGATTCTAGCATGTGTGGGTGAAGGCTTTGTGTAGGCATCAGCTCAACTTCTCCTTGTTCAATGAGTTGTGTTGGTATCGTCTTCAGAAATGAAGCCTTGCTGTCAGTTTGAGGAGAACAATATATAGTCATGGCAACAGCCAGGGTTGGTTGGGGGTTTCCATGGGACACCATTAATGAACAACTCAGGTAGATGTAACTCAATCCCTGTACTGGGAGCTTCATTTGGTGACAAGAAATGGCCAATTGGGCTCTGTCTCCCCCATTATTTGGTGATATCATTTAGATATCTTCAATTGTGTATATTTTAGGAAGCTACTAAAGTATTAGGTTTTTATACCATCCCTCAAATGGCTCTCAATTCCAATTAAATCTCTCCATATCTCTCCCTCATCTCCCTCTTCATTCCCCTCTCTACTTGATCCTCCTGTTCTAGTCCTCTAATCCCATTCTCCTTAGATTTGGTCTTTTCACAGTGTTCCAGATTTTCTCAATGCTTTGTGCTAGGACTTTTTTAGATTTAATATTTTATTTGACTAAAGTATCCATTTCTTCTATTGTGTCTTCAATGCCTGAGATTCTGTCTTCTGTCTGTTGTATTCTGTTGGTGATGTTCATCTCTGAAATTCCCATTTGCACCCCTTTTTCATTTCCAGATTTCTCTCATTTTAGGTTTTCTTTGTTGACTCTATTCCACTTTCAGGTCTTGAACGGTTTCATCATTTTCTTCCACTGTTTGTGTTTTTACAGGTTTCTTTAAAGATTTATTCATTTCCTCTTTAAGGACTTCTATCATATTTGTAAAGGCTACTTTAAGTTCTTTTTCTTGTGTTTCAACTATGTTGCAACACTCAGGGACTTCTGTGGTAGAGTTGCTGGGCTCTATTTGGAGACATATTGTCCTGACTTTTATTGATTGTATTTTACACTGAGGTCTAGGTTTGGGAAGATTGCAATTATAGATGCTGATATATGGTCTTGTTTTTTGTTGGGTAGGTGTTTTTTTCCTTGGTTGCTGTTGCCCTCTCTGGTTCTTAGGAAAGTATGGTAGTTGTGTGTTGAGTGGTAAGAAATTCTTTCTGGGATCCAGAAAAGTGTGTCCATTAGGTGTTCCAGGTAAAATGTATTTCTAGGTTTTGGGAGCTGACATTTATGAATGGGGATGGGCTAGGAGGGAGGGGCACAGATGGCCTCCAAGAAGGAGGAAAGCGGTATGTTTTACCAGCATCTGCTCAGTCCTATATGAATAGGGGCAGGGAGTGAGGAGAGGCCACAACAGGTAGTCTGCTAAGGATCTGGGGATGAGACAGGGGAATGGATATGGAGGAGAGGAGAGTAAGTGAAAATCTGAAGTTCACTTACCTTCTTCACTTGCCTACTTGCTTCTCAGACTTGGCTGGCAGGTTCCCAGAGAAAGCCAGCTAGAGTTGGGTCTGGGATAAGAGGATGAGTGGGGAAGGAAAGTTGGAGAAGAAGCTCTGCATGATCTGCTGGAGTTGGGGGTAGAGATGAGTTAGAGGCCTTATCAGGTGATCTGCTACAGAGTTGGAGTGAGACTGGGGATTAGATTTGCTGGAGAGGAGGGAGCCTTGAAGTTTCATAGCTAAACTAGTTTTTTCCCTGGCAGGAGTAGCCTGTGAGTCTCAGAGAATGTCTGATGGATTTGGGACAGGGATAAAGTGATGAGTGGGGGAAGAAAGGTTGGAGGGGAAGATCTGTGTGTTCCAACAGAGATGGGGAGAGGCATGGAAAGGAGGCTGGAGCAGGTGAGCTGCTATAGAGCTGAGGTGTGAAAGGGGGTTGATGGTAAAGAAGAGGAAAGTGAATTAAAGACCTGCAGTTAGCCTACCTGTTTCCCTGGCCTGCAGGGCTGGCTCTTTCCAGGGAATGCCCACTGATGTTAGAGGTTGGGATAGTAGAAAGAGTTGGGTAATGAAATACTGTAGGAGAAGGTCTATATGATCTATTGAGGTTGGGAGTCATAGAAGGGTAGAGTACAGTAGATGTTCTGCTGCAGAGCTGAGGGACTTGGAGGAATGGAAGGAGAGAGAATATGTGAAGCTAACTGAACTGCTTCCCTGGCCTGAATTGCCTGTGGGTTCCAAAATAATGATATTTTAACACATAAAAAAAGTCATGGAAATTTTTGTAAATATTTCTCGGTTCCTTAATATTTTAAAGCAAATAGTTTCAAAGCTTAACAGTTCAGCGTATTGTAATGTCTACACATTTTTGATATATATGATTTGCAAAGGAATTCAGAATCTTTTAGTGTGTGTCACTATAAAATAGAGATATGGAATGAAATAAGACCATTTATATATTTATTGTGGAATAAAGAGTCATGAGAGATGTGTCTGGATAGAAAGGAGAAGTCATAGAGGAATCAGGAACTGGAATTTGCAAAACTTCTGAAATGTAACTAGTCAATTTAGATTGTCATCCTGAACTAAAATATAATAGAATACTCCCTACTGTATTGAACTCTTTACTTGTATTCCTTAGTATTTGACATCATTTCAGAATTAGTAATTAGAAAATAGCACTGAGTACAGTGGTACCTTCAAAATTACAGAGATACTCAGTATGCATTAGACAGAAAAATGTACCAATGTTTGTTTGTATGCCCTGGTTCTTTGTAAATTTTTATTAGTGAACAGTTCTGCAGGGTCCTGTTACCTATTAATTGTCAGAACTTTCTGAGGCCAAGAGTTCTCCTCAGTGCTGCTTTGACTTCCTTGTTCCTTAAACTGTAGATGATGGGGTTTAGCATGGATGTCACCGCTGTGTAGAAGAGGGCCAAGAGTTTATCTGTTCCTGGTGAGTGGCTAGCCTTGGGCCTCAAGTAGGTAATAGATCCTGAGCCATAGAAGAGTGTGACTACAAGTAGGTGGGAGGAACAGGTGGACAGAGCTTTATGGCGCCCCTCAGGTGAAGGCATCACCAGCACTGCAACCAGAATTCTGACATAGGAAGAAATGATCAGTAAAAATGGGCTGGATATGCAGAGGGCTGCTGCCACAAAGACTGCAATCTCATTATGGGATGTATCTCCACAGGCAAGAGCCAGGAGAGGTGGAAGGTCACAGAAGAAGTGATTTATCTCACAGGGTCCACAAAAGTCCAAAGAAAAAATGAAATTGGTCTGTCCCAAACCTACTATGCATCCCATTCCCCATGAAACCATTGCCAAATGGGCACATACTCCACGACTCATTCGGGTTGCATAATGGAGTGGGGAGCAAATTGCCATGCAGCGGTCAAAAGCCATGGCTGCCAACAGACAGCACTCAGTTATTCCGAAGAATGTGAAAAAAAACATCTGTGTGGCACAACCCTCCCGTGAGATCCCTCGAGCCTCACTCACAAGGCTCTGCAGCATCTTGGGTATGACAGAGGAAGTGTAGCCAATCTCCAGGAGAGACAAGTTGGCCAGGAAAAAGTACATGGGGTTGTGCAGGGATGGGCTGGCACAGATGGCAAGAGCTATGAGTGCATTGCCTGTCAGTGACACTAAGAACATGAGGAGGATGAGGGTGAACAGGAGGAAGCACTCTCCAGGGACCTCAGAGAACTTGGCAAAAGCAAAGCGTTTGACAGACAAGCTGTTCTCCTGCCACAGAGAGCAATTGACAGTCATCTCCTGGAAGAGAGAACAGCAAGTCATCAGAAGGATTCTTGCAGATGAGGGAAATTATTCAATTTAATACTTTTAGAGTCTCAGTTAAAATCTTTACCTGCAGTCATAAAGTTAAAGTTTACAATGATTCATTTTCACAGATCTTCATATCTAATCCTTTCTTTGCTTACCACATCAGGTGATTTTCAGAAGTGTACTGAGCGTTATACCAAGTGTCCAAGGATTTAGGCAAGGTGGTACACACTTGTATTCCCAGCACTGATAAATCTGGAGAAGGATTACTGTGGGTTTGAGTTCAGCCTCACTTATGGAATAAGATATTATTCAAATAAAAGAAAAGAAAAACATTAACTGTGGCTCAATTCTTTCAGTGTACTTCTCATTGACTAGTTATCAATGTCACCCAGAAAAGCTGTTCTCCTACCTACTCATATCTAGGCTTTCCTATTGCCGCAGATGCCCTCTCTCCAACCCTTCACAGAATGTATTGGGTCCAGATTTCTACCTGGTCTGTGATTTCTATTGCTAATATTCAGCTAATATTGATTAAAAATATCATTTCCTCAAGCAAGACTTGTATTTTTGAAGGAAATGAAAAATCAATAACCATTTAATATAAATGATTGCTATAATGTATAGAATTAAAGGCAGGGCACATCCTGATGTATAGTAGTTTAGTGAGGTGGTCAGAGGAGTTTTTTAAGAAAAGATGTACACGTGCGATACAAGAGAGAAGTGGGGTTAACCAAAGAGCACCACACTCTCAATGCACAGCTGAGTGCAATGCTGAGATGACCTCGGCATGGCAGCTGATGTCTGTATCTTAGTAGTTCCCATCTTTAATAGAGCGTGGGGTCTTCATGATAGTGTCATTGCCTGCAAGTTACATTTCTGTTTTCTTAGTGTGATCCACAAGATTCTATGGATCAGGGCATTGAGTTAAATAAAGAAAAAAAGGGTAAAAGAGATGGGGTCTTGGCATATAATACAGGCTGGCCTCAAATTCCCAATTTCCCTGCCTCAGTCTCTTGAATTCTGAAATTCCAAGAGTAAGCCATCAACCCTTGATTGATAGAAATTTCTTCTAACCTTCCATGGACCACATATTACAATCCCATCAAACTACTTGTAATTAGTACATGTAGTGTTTACACACTTCAATTTCTCTTCTCTCATTTTCTTACTGGGAGGCTGTTGTGTACTTGATTGCTTCTCTTGCAAACTCTTCAGTTCCAGCATAGAGTTGTCTTTTTTCTGGAAATCACCCAACTCTTTCTCCTAGCAGTCACACTCCATGCTTTTCACATAACCTGCTAAAATAGCACTTACCACTGTGGTAGTGATTACTTTTAATTTCTTTCTGAGTGTAGCCTTATACAGAGACCGAGTATGGGCTTCACATTTCTTATCATTACATTTGCCGTCTTTACCAATCCATAAGTTCTCATGTAATGATAAGTTTCAATGTTTACCTTACTCTGCCTCCTTAGACATTCTGTCTGTTGTTGCCCATTATATCCTCTGAAGTTCATTCTCATGTCCCTCAAATATTTCACATTCAGCTTATTTATCTCACAGTCTGATATTTTTTCCTTCCAAATAAGATGACCCTTACTGTTTTGTGGCATATATGTGTGGCTCTGCCAAAGTTTGTTTTCTCTACAAAAAATCTGAATACACCATGTTTTCTCCAACAAGGGAAGAATAGAAGATACCGTCTGCCATTTGGTCTTCCCTCTATTCACTTGATATAACCAAATATCACCAGGTAATGCTATGTTGTATGTGAGTAGATCACATCATGGTTGACCCACAAACCAAATGTGGGCTTCAGGGTTTCCAGATTATTATAAATAATCATATTGCCAATGTTCATGAGCATATATAATGAGTGTACGTGCATACATGCCACATACACTTCTATGCCTGTGTATCCATGCAAAAACACACACAGATGCACATAGAACAGAACAAGGGATCACTCTGGGGCAACTGTAAATGATTTAAAATCTTAGTATAGACAACAATGCTGGATATGTTAGTTTAAACAAATGTTACTATTTGTTCAAACTCTTTTCCTCAATTTGACCACTTATAAAAGGAGCTGAGAAAAAAAATATTCCTCATGAGGTTACTGCAATAAGATTTAAGTTAATTACCAATATCACTTAAAATGTTGGTCAGGTACTGAATGCTTATCGGCTACACAGGACATGAACATGGTTGTATATCTACACATAACCATATTTTATTTACCTTTGTGTACACTCTGTTTGGGGAATTTTACACCACAATCCATAATATTTGTTACTATCCATTAATTGTTCTCTAAATCATAATTTTTATACTGTAGGTAATGGAAAAGCAAAAAAAAATTAGAACTTTCATGCATATATAAAAATGGTGCCCAAATCTTCTATCCTGAGGTGATACTGTTGTGTATAATACATTATTGAATCTACTAGTTAGATATTCACCCATACATGCACAATCTCTAAAAACTTAAGGATAGAGAACACATGGACTGACTTAATTTCTGATGAGCATAAAGCAAGAAGTCTACTTGGACTCTCAGGGGACTCTGCTCTTGTAAAAATTGCTAAAACACTAAGTATTCTGCTATGATGAATTTAACACTTACTTTAAAGTATTATAATATTTCCCTGTAGGATATTAAATTCAAATATCTATATTTCTCATGTATTATATATTAAAAATCCATGTGATTGAGCAAAGCAAAACAAGCAAGCAAAAAAACCCAAAGCCAACCCAGAAAATGGCTAATCTGAAATATTATCTTAAACCCTGCTTAGCGTTGTTGTTTCTGTATTTGTATAGAGAGCTCTCCATAAGGAAAGTGGTCTTGAATCTCAGTTAAATTTTCAGGAACTCATCTTAGGACAGGCACCAGAATATTTTTTCATCTCAATCTGTGGAGTGAGAATGATTGACTCAGAAGGAATGTCAAGATTCTTGAGAAAGAAGCAAGGGTCAGGACACTCGGTTGTGAACATCCCATGTGCCTCTCGCCTTTTCTTGACCTAAAGTTTGGATTCACTAGTTCCTTGTAAGTACTGCATGATTAATCTTCACATCTTTCTAGTTAAGTTGTTTGAAGTGGTTTCCTACCAGAATCAGCTCTATTTTATATGTCATCCTTCAGTGGCATAAAGTGTGCACTAAACACTGATAAGGTCTGGAGGTTTATACCACCAGGTGTGTTTTTTATTGGCAACTGGATATATGTAAGAATTTGCACACCGCATGAGAGTATCTTGAATCTGACAGTCTTGGTTTTGCATGTTACCTTACACAGCCTGGAGACCCAAGTCCAGCTCACTCTACATGGTTCTGCTTTGTGAATGATACAGATGAAAAAACTCATTTTCCCTGGTGTCGCAAGGTTAGAAATATTCATTGGTGGGTTTGGTCCCTTATCTGATCTTTTAAAGTCATGACACACTGTTAGATACTGTTTCTGAAACACTGCAGTATCTATATATATAGAAACTATCAGGAAGTGAGTTTCGCTATTATATAATGGCTATTTCTAAAATTCTGCAATAGCACACACAATTTCTGTAGATTGGTCATGAAAAGATTATTAGGAGCCTCACCCTTGACTTCTCAGTTTTACCAATTCACTCACCACTTATCATCACTTATACAGCTGAGTGATACTTTTATGTCAACACAGTAAGAAATGGTGGGGTCACTTGATTAGATTGCAATGTACCAATAAACATAGTATCACAGTGATAAGTGAATTCTAATTGACCATGAACAAGTGATTGACAACAATGACCAAGCTGACGTTTTCTATAAGAGCAATGCTCGGGAGTCTGCACAAACTTTAGTAGCCTTAAAAGTAGGGAGACAATAATAATTAGAATGAAAACAGTTTTGAGCATCAGATATCTCTTTTAAATACTTTAATTCACTCTCGCCAGGCCTAGTCTTGATATATTAACTGTGGCACCTACTCCAGTCACAGTACCTTGAAGAGATTAGGTGGTTTCTGCTTCTGATTAGCCACTTCTGGCTTTCTCTTCATTCTTTCCTTTACAACATACAGGGGACTCACACCATCCTAGTCCTCAACTCTGCCAATGTACTGAAAAGCTTTTGTTATGGAGAAAAACTATGCCTGATGTCAAGAAGACTGTGTGTCTCAAGAGAGAGCACCATGTCCTTCCAAGGCAATGTCCTAGTATCCCCACCACCCTCTCTCTCTCTCTCTCTCTCTCTCTCTCTCTCTCTCTCTCTCTTCTTCTCTCTCTCTCTCTCTCACACACACACACACACACAACACACACATACACACAACACACACATACACTCATACCTTACTATCCCAGGACACATCCACACTTTCTCCTTTCCTGGAAAACAATGACCCTAAGCATATTATACTAAATTCTCTGTGTTCTAGTCCTTTTCATCTTACTCTCCCTGGAGACTCACAATCTTTTCTCACTGGTGAGTTTCAGGAGGCTCTCATTGCTCTCCTGAGAGTCCTTACGGATAGGGCAATAGCTCTGTGCAGAGGAGCTCACTCTGAACATCCCTTCTCCTGAGAAATAGTTCTATCACAGAACATCTGAATCTCTCCATCACAAGGGGAGTGGTCTCAATAGCCTAATCATCTTTCTACTGCATCAACATTGCCACACTGATGACAGAGATCCAACATGTGGTCTCTGGAGAAAAGTCATACAAACCAGAGATTTATTCATGCTAGGCACTCTGAGTTTTGAATTAAAGTGATGAGTATTATATTCTTATCATGCTAGTGAAGGTGAATAAAGTTTTTAGGTCTCATAATAGTGTGTTGACTGTGGGTTTTGCCATAGATGCTGGTTATTTCCTTCTGTTACTAATTTATCATCTGTTTTTTTTAATCCTGGAAATATTTTGATTTTTGTGAAATGAAATTTTCACCACCTGCAATAATTGTGTGTTACTGATATCATACATCTATCAATAGCTTAGAAAAACCATATAGTATGTAAATTATTTTACTATTTTGCTTGAGTCAGTCTCTAGTACTGTGTGGTAGGTGATTGCTGTTATTATTGTTTTATCCTTGCTACAAGTGATGGTTTGAGTTTTATTCTCATGATAGGTCTGTCTGGCTTCGTCTAGGAGATAATATTGACCTTATTTGGGCAACAAAAAAGAGGGGCATAGTCTATGATCCACTATCTTTTGGAAGAGTTTGAAGGTATTTATCTTTTATTAAATGGTTGACAGAAATCCATCAAAGAACTCATATGTTCTTGGGCTTTATTTCTCTTGTAAATGAGCACTGATATAGTCTATGCAACCATTACAGATAAATTCAGATATATTTCTACATTAAACAGCTTTAGTAGCTTTTGTTTCTAGGACTTTGTGCATCTTAAGACATAAGGGAAATATTAAAAAAATATAAAAGTTAATTTCTTTTATTATATCATATTATAGTACAATAAAACTAGAAATCAATAGAAAGCACAGAAACTACAAGACCACCTGGAATAGGACAAGACACTTTTGAAAGTTTATTGAATTATTCAAGGAGTCAGGGAGAAAATTTCAACATTCCTGGAAACAAATTCAAGTGAACACATAACTTGTAGAGTCTTTGTGATATAGCAAAAGAAGTTCTGAGAGAAAATTCTGAGATGGACCTTGCATAGGAAGAACTGATTTTGGATCAAACATGGCCTGCTGTTGGGCTGGCTGAGAAGTGCTCCCCACTGTGGCCTGAGTTGAAAATATATAAGAATGAGTAGAATCTGAATTTCACCAGGGTCTGTAATGGCAAGGTCTGGCTCAAATTGTTTGAGACAGCCATGGCTATCATAATACCTTCTGGAGCTGACATTGTACTTCAGCAATAAGCCGATGTAGGTTTTGTTTGGCTTCTTCAAGTCATCAATGTTCGAAGCAGCCAGTTTTGACATGATGGCCATCCAATTGACTGCCTGGCTTATAACCTTTGTCTTAGTAAGGGTTTCTATTGCTGACATGAAACATCATAACCATAAACAACTAGAGAAAGAGTGGGTTTGTTTCATCTTAAAATTTTTAGTCAGCCCATAATCCAGGGAAGTTAGGGAAAGAATTCAAAGCAGGAACCTGGAAGTAAAGAATGATGCAGGGGCCATGGAGGAATGCTGCTTACTAGCTTACCTGCTCAATCATGGTTTTCTCAGCCAGCTTTCTTAGAGCACATTCAGTGAAGGGGTGACACCATCCACAACGTGCTGGATCCTCTTGCATTAATTACTAATCATGAAAATGTACAATCAGCTTTTTTTGCAGGCTGATATGGTGGGTACACTTTCTCAATTGAGGGTCCCTCTTCCCAAACAACTGTAGCTTGTGTCAAGTTGACACAAACTGGCCATCATAATTTTTCACTCAAGGAACCCAGGGCACCAGGAGCATATCTAACAGCTATTAATTAATGGGTCAAAACTTCCCAGTGCCTAATAGCTTATTTGAAAGCATGTATGCATTAAAGACTTGCTGCTAATGTAGCCCCTATCTAACAGTGATCTAATGACTCATTCCTGCTTAGGACATAGAGAGAGGTACATTCCTTAAATCTGTCTTAACATGACAGGTTGTGTGTGTGTGTGTGTGTGTGTGTGTGTGTGTGTGTGTAATGGTCATCACCAGTATACCTCTTCTCCAATGCATATGCCTGTTTTCAGTTTGTTTTTAGATATGACATCAAATAAACAGAGTCTTTTTTTTAGGATATCCTGAAAGTTAACAAGGAGGAGGAATGTCTGTGTGTGTGTCCATGTTCTTCATGAGACCTATGCTGTTTGTATGTTTATTAGCATTCATTTATGGCTGATATCAATAAGACAGTGCCCTCTTCATTTCTAAATGCATGTTTCTATGATGATATCTCTCTGCACTTGTCTTAATATCTGTTTTACATAAGTTCTTAAGATGTATTGCTCTAGATTACTCAAGAAAATGCTTTTAGACAAGCAATTTGGAACAAAGTAGTCAAAGCAACTCTAGCATATGTGCTTTGCTTTGTGAATTTGAAAGAAGTACCAATGAACTTTGTGAGTTTTTAAAAGATTTATATGTGAGGCCTCTCAAACTTATTGACCGGAAAATTTTTTGTAAAAATTGAAGAATGTGGATAACACTGTCAAAATAACTACTCTCGTTTCTCTCCAACAGAATCCACATATGAAAATCCATCTCTAGGTGTAGATGTAACCAACCATCTTATTAAATAAGAAAGAACCAATGTAAAAGAGAAAGCCAAGAGGTCAGAGCTCAGAGCTAAAATCTTACCCTTCCTCCTGCGGTGCTCCTAGCTTCCTGAATGAGAGCTATTTCCTGTGTGTATATCTTTAAATAGTCTTTCTGTTCTGCCTTCTCATTGGTTGTAAACCCAAACACATGACTGCCTCGTCATTGCCTCTAAGTACAGCCCTAGGTCTTAAAGGAGTATGTCTCCAATGCTGGCTGTATCCCTGAACACAGAGATCTATGGATTAAAGGCATGCACACCACCCACGCTCTTTTATGGCTCTAATAGCTCTGACACCCGGGCAACTTTATTTATTAACATACAATTAAAATCACATTTCAGTACAAAGAATACCACCATATTCCCCTTTTCTATTTTAATAAAAAGAAAAAAAGCAAAAGGTTATAACTAACAAAAGAAAAACTATATACAATAACTATATACAATATATACAAGTAATAAATACCTAAACAGGTATATTTGACAAATCAGAGAAAATAATTCCATTATCTATCCTATTTTGGTAAATCCAAATGTATCTAATGCACTTTCTATCCTAATTAATTTAACTATAACTAACTAATTCAACTATAACTAACTAATCTTCAATATAACTAACTAATCTTCAACTCCCTCAGAGACCCAAGAAGGAATAATATTAGCTAACAAAAATAAAAACAGGAAGTGCATGCAAGCAACTTCCAAAAAATTTGTGAGTTGACAGAAACAGCCAGCTGCCTGGGCAGTCACCTGAGGTTTCTCCGCAGTGTTGGGGCATCATCTTCAGCCTATAGGCTTAGTGTATCTGACAGACTCATTTGTGAAGTAGGATGTACACAAGGTCAACAGTTCAACCTCACATTGGGTGAGAGCAGTCCATGTACCAGAAACACCTGAATTCCACTAGTGTCCTGTCATGATTCAGGATTTTAAATTCTGGAAATTGTTGACAGTTTTTAATTCAGCTGTCCATTCTTCTTGGCTGTGTATATATGGCTTCATCTCAGCATCCCCTTCTTCTCCACATCCCTCTATTAAATGCCAGTCTACTTTCGAGAGGCATGAGCTTTCAGCTGCTGTTCCATTGCACAACAGAAAACCATCGCCACTGCCTGTTAAGCTGCTTCGAAGAAAAGGGCACTGTACCTTTTCCGGATTGCGAAAGGCCACTTCAGGGATGGGCCATATTGTCCTGGCCTCAGAAAATGCCTTTTGATAAAGCCATAACCACACTTGTTTTGGCAAGAATCAGTAGTCCTTTGTTCATGTTCTGTCTGTCCATTTTTCCCTGTTGATTCGAGGATACTTTGTTGTCCAGTGGCTAACTTTTGCCACAATGAAAGTTAACTCATATGCAGTTTCTTCAATGCCCATATTTTCTCTGAAGTAGATTGGTACTGCAGGAGCCGACATGTCTCAAAAAAGAAAAATTTCTAAGTTATTAAAACATTTTAAATGCCATATTCTGTAGATCTCTGAAGGTTTGAAGATGACCTGTCTATTAAAATATGTCTGCTCAATTTTTGAAAACATATCTAATATGACTATCAGTTCTAATGTAATGTCTAACTACTAACTTTCATTTCTTTATATCCTAATAGTTGGTAATAATAACATTCAAGGATCAGAAAATTGCATTACATTGTTAAATGAATGGTATAAATACAATTAGAAATATACATATAGCATTTTCTAACAATATCAATTTCAAATTGTATAACAATATAAAACAATCCAATCCAATGTAAAGTATTTAAAACTAGTAATTGTCTTTTTCTTCTTTTCTTTCTTTCTTTCCTTTTTTAAACAAGAACCTTAAATCTAATCTCCTTTGCTTAGCCTTTTTCCTAACCCTTGACAAACTTGTAACCAACCCCCTAAACAATGAAAATTATCCAGACCAAAACACCATTAAAAAGACCAAAAATCCATCCGCCCCACACACCTCTTTGGGAATGTGGGCATCGTATTCTTAAAATTGCTTCCTGCTTGGTATGGCGAAGTTATCTTTATCCTGAAAGAAAAATTTTAGGTTAATTGTCAAATTCTAGGAAAGGTAACTATATCCTTCATTATTATCCAGTCTGTGTATAATGCCAAAGTTCAGGGTTTATCTCAAGTCCTTATTAAGTAGTCTTTGAGACTGGATCATCTCAGCTAGTCATCTCAAAATTGCTCTGAGCACCTTGTAGTTCAAAGCTGATCTGTAGATGATGTTTGTCAGCTTAGTGATACTATTATTGTCCACGTGGAATTGTTGTTGTTGTGGGGCCCCATCTTCTTTCTGGAGACTTCAGTTGATTGTTAGGCCTGGCCGTGATTTCCTGCAGAAAAACTGATAAGAGACTTGAACACAAAGACATATATATGCAGCTAATTGAAGCCTTTTTTTCTAGAATTAGTTAGTACTCTATATGACCATTCATATCTTAACAAAGTTTAAAATGTATATATATATATATATATGTTAATCTTGTAAATTTTGATATAAAATTCATACTTTAAGAGAAGTTTAAAGAATCAGAAATAGAATCAAAGAGTTGAGATTAGTAATAGAATAATCCCTTAATTATTTTGGCATTTGTCCTGTCCCATA
Source organism: Peromyscus leucopus (assembly GCF_004664715.2). Taxonomy (NCBI): domain Eukaryota; kingdom Metazoa; phylum Chordata; class Mammalia; order Rodentia; family Cricetidae; genus Peromyscus; species Peromyscus leucopus. Next base: position 16,712,903 of record NC_051084.1, read on the forward strand.
GCAGAAGATGGCTCTTTTATTCTGGCATGATACAGGGAGTTTGCATTTGCTTTTAACAACATGCTTGAGTTTAAAGAAGGAGAGAGCCATTCTCCAACTCCAAAGTCAGCTTTAAATTTTAATTGAACTGGGACTATTAGAAGACCAATAGTGTTAAATCTTTAGAGAAGAAGCAGAAACAAACATTTAGGAAGACATAAAATTTTTTAGATAATATATACCCATACGCCGTTTCACTCTGTTTCCTGGGATAGATGATTTGTCCCTTTTTCAGTTGTCTCATTTGTCCTGTGTTCTTCAGATTCCTTAACCTTCATTCTCCTAAAAGACAAAAAAAAAACCTTTCCCCAAGACTAATTTTGGGGATGTTCCTTTTTGGCAAGTTATTGATCTGATTAAATGAAAAGGCATGTGTTACTGGTACAGTTAGTTTAAATTGGATGTTCATGCTGGTTGATGAACTATCACCTCCTCTAATTAAGAGTTTCTCTTGTTCAAATTGAACTTTATCATTTTGATGGTACCCACAGCTTATCTTCTCCTGTAGAAACAAAAGCAAACCTGTCCCAACGTAATACATACCCTGGTTTCCATTCTGAGGTCAAGCACATCCTTAAAGTATATAGGCTGATTTAATTCTGTAGTTTTTTTCTATTATCAATGTCTCTCTGCAGCTGTTTGTTCCTTTCTCATTGCATTGAGAAAATTCAAAAGTTAATAGAGGGCATTATGCAGTCTATTTCTGGGGGTTTTTGTTACTCCTTTCTGTTTATTTTTAGCATATCCTTTAGAGTTCTGTTTGATCTTTCTATAACTGCTTGACCTGTAGGATTTATGTGGTATGCCTGTTAATATGCTTTATATTGTAATAAGCAAAAAACTGTTTCATTTTAACAGAGACATATGATGGAGCATTGTCAGTTTTGATTTGTGCAGGTATACCCATGATGGCCATAACTTCTAGCAAATGAGTGATTACAGAATCAGCTTTTTCAGAACTCAAAGCAGTTGCCCATTGAAATCCTGAATAAGTATCGATGGTGTGGTGTACATATTTCAATTTTCCAAATTCTGCAAAGTGAAACACGTCCATCTGCCAGATTTCATTTCTCTGAGTACCCTTTGGGTTACATCCTGCTGGTAATGGCGTTTGATTGTAGAAGGAACAAGTAGGACATTTCTTTACTATTTCTTTGGCTTGTTGCCAGGTTATGGAAAAATCCTTTTTTAAACCTTTACTATTGACGTGATGTTTTTATGAAATTCTGAGGCTCCAGCACATTTCTATCAATAATTTATCAATCTCATCATTGCCTTGTGTAGAGGCTGGCAGACCAGTATGGGATCGAATGTGAGTTATATATAAAGGATGATTCCTTTTCCTGATTGTATCTTGTAATTGAATAAATAGTGAAGTTAATTCTGAAGCATCAGGGATAAATTCTGCAGTCTCAATATGTAATACCACTCTTTCATGAAAATCCATCTGTATGAAAATCCATCTCTAGGACAATGGATGACATGTCATATATTCATCTCTACTTAGGATAAGGGATCTCAAAGATTATGTTCTGATTATGGAAAGACAACTAATCTTGATAAAGGAGATGATTCCATGAGAATCGTGTATCTAATCTTGAGATTTGTGCAGTGAGATATTTATTCTCACTTTCTTCACAATCTTAGTCTATCATGTGACTTGAGAGCCTTGAAATGTCTCATATTAAAGACTTACCTGTACAGAATCAGTGACTAAAATGCATTTTTTCCAGAATAGTTTGCTCTTGGTCACTATTGTGCTTGGTGATAATTGCCCTATTAGGAATACAGGGATCCCCAGGTCCCAGTTTGTGCTGACATCACTTTCTGCTGCAGAGACACACTTCAGTATCCTCTGGCTCTGGACAAAGCATTCACGTCTGATATTTGGCCTTAGATTCAAAGACTGATGTTCAGAATCTTGTGTTTCTAGAAATAAATATCTTTTCAGCATATGAAAGTAATTGGAAGAATGAAGGGACAAAATTTTTAGAGGTGAGAAAATAATAACCATATGTCCTTCTTTTTCTCATCGCTCCATAGTACAAACTCTAGCTAAGAAAATATTATTTTCATCAACTGCAAAGTCAGCTTTTTTAGTTGACTCAACTAATAATTCACAATTCACTGTATTACTCATAATTTCTGAATAATATAGTAAATTAAATTTCACTATAAGATTGGATTTGAAATAATTTATATTTTACAGTTACCTTAAATTTGAAGAACATACATTCAGCAATAAGAAAAAGCAAAGATAGAGAAACAAAGAAAGATCACTTCTATATTTGGAAGAATTTCCTTATGACTTAGATTTATTAAAAATATGAAGTCCTTTGTAATGTGGCAATAGTGTTGGATATACATGTGCTGCTGAGGAGAAGATCTATGCCTCTCTGTTTTTGTGTGTATGCATGTAACTATGTTCCCTTGAGTCTAAACCACTGTATTTTCTGAAAAATTATAGAGAATTGTAAGCATTGCTTTCTTATTAAATATTTATATTTAAAATGTGAGTAAATTAGATGCTCATGTCTTCTTTTTCCTCAACAAGTTGAGTTCCATAAATACATTTGGACACGTATGACTATAATAGAGGAAAATCTTGAATACACAATATAGAGTAGCTACCTTAAAAACACTAACATTTCTGGGAAATCTAATTTTACAGAATTATAATGTTAAAATAGGGTTTCACACATTTCCTAAGGACACTCAAGCACCTTGAATGAACAATGTAGCATGCACAAAGTTAGGAAAAATACATATCTTTTTCAATAAATATGGATGGCAATAGATGTATACATGCATACATATATGTTAACTTTGAATTAGATAATTTAAGAACATTATACTATTTTATCACACCATTTATTTAATGGATGCTTTAAATAATGTTGCTAGTTAAAAGTGGAAAAAAAGAGAGAGTAACAATTTAATAAGACTGGTAAAAGTAGCAACTTATCAAAATTACACTTACGTCTATCCTGTTGTTTATAAATAACTATTCATTTTACATATCAAGAAGACATTTAAAAGAAACATTTCTACTCATTCAGTATTTCTCTCTTCTTTTAGGACATGTTGTCTGCTCTGTGAAATGGGCACATGTGTAAATTTACATGGTTACAAGCAAAGCAACTCAGGGTTTCAGGAGGGATGCCCAGGAAATAGAAACTGACAGGTGGGTAGAAGTTGGTAAGCATAACTAAAATTATCTGAATAAGAAACACAGAATTAATAAAGAAATTTAAACTTGATTTGGTGAGAAGTAACATATTGTTATAACATAGTGGGATATTAATCTGAAAACAGAAAAGGGGATAAAAATTGTGCAGAGCATGAATATAATGGTAATGTGAAATTGGCATTTTTAGAAATAACCTTTGCCTTCATGAATGTCCTATTTTTATATATTTTTATAGTTATATGAGGTCAAGTAATAAAGGGTTACAGCCAAAAGATAAGTGGTCATCTATAATCCTTTCTATCTAGGATATTCATAAAACTTTGATAAAAACTAAATGAAATGGGGAATTAAGGGTTTTGTTGAATATACAATACACACTTGTGTGAAAATGGCATCATGTAGTACAGTACTGTGTACAGTGAATATACGCAAAGAAACATTTTAAAATCTAAATAAAGTAATAATCAACTGGACTTATATCCTCTATTGTTTGGCCAGTATGAAGTTATAATAACAAGGAAAATAGTTTACAAAACACAAGTTCAAAGGGGGCTATTGAAAGTGAAAATTGAGTCTTAGTTACTATAACATAAAAATAAAACACACAAGTCTAAAATTATTTTACAAGGCTCTAAAATTATTCAACACTAACAAGAGTACTCTATAAAAGACTGATAAAATACTCCAGACTACCTGCTTTTATTATAAGAAAAATACTGGCAGATAACTAACCCATGCGTAATGTCTACAACTAAAACACTATGGTTGTATTGTTTGTTCTTAGCATGGTGTTTACAAATATACATTTCAGGCAGAGAAGTGCATTATCCTTTTCTTTTACTTTTTCTCCCCAAATGCATCTTTGTTACTTTTCCTACTGACAGAATGCGATCCTACCAAGAACCTGTTTATATATTTGCATCTCTATGTCTGTGTTTTGTGGATAATCTTATATGTGCTGTTGAGGAAGAAAGGGGTGAATTTCCCAAAAGAACAAGGGAGACAACTTGGAAAAACTGAGCAGTCAATGACATTTAAGTATTTTACACATGGTCTTTTTTTAGCTCTGAACATTTTTAAAACATTTTTTTCTTTTCCTTTTGAGATTGTATATAATTATGTCATTTCTCCCTTCCCTTTCCTTTCTTCAAAGCCTCTCATACACTCCTTGCTCTCTTTAAAATTTATGGCCTTTTTCAACAATTGTTACATGCATTTAGGAATATCTGTGTCTATATACCTATATGTACATACATCCTAATCAGACTGTATAATGTTACGTGTGTGTTTTCAGGACTGACCATTT